>NW_027529174.1:7927772-8010598 GCF_008692635.1 Crocuta crocuta | reverse complement strand
TCCTGGCCAAAAAAAAAAAAAAAGTCTTGTTTTCAGGATACTAAGAAAAGAAGAAACCATAGAGTTATTTTTGTGTATTATTCTATGTGAAAGCCAGGAGGCTACTAATGAAATTTCCCAGGAAAATCAATGTAGGTGGACCTAACGCTTTGAAATAGATATGCTTGCAACAGAATATATTTTGGGAAATGCAAAATTAAATTTCTTTATTAAAGGAATAACAGTAATATGAATATTATAGGACAAAAATTGAAACTTTGTTAAGAAAAATTGAGTGATATGCCCAAGAAATAATATTGAAGAGAGAGCCCTTTGGCCTCAACTGATAGGTAGTAAGTGAAAAAGATAGACCACAGAGTGAAATAAGATACTTTCAATACTGAAATCTGTCAAAGTGCTTATATCTAAAATATATAAAAAACTCTTTAAAATCAATAACAAATGACAAAAAGTACAATTTTTAAAAATGGGTTAAAGACACTAATAGTCACCTCACAAAAGAGTGAGATCAAGGGTAAAGACCAACAAGTAAATAATGGCTCTTCCACTAACATAGGGAAGGGATAAAAACATGATGTGATAGGCTTAAAAATAGCCCTCCAAAAAATATCCATGTCAAATCCTTGGAACATATGAATGCTACTTTATTTGGAAAAAAGAGTCTTTGCAAATGTGATTACGTTGAAGATCTCGAGATGAGGAGATATTCTTGGATTATCCAGGCGGGTTCTAAATGCCATCACAGTGGCCTTACGAAAGTAAGTCAGGGGAGATTTGACATAGATACACAGAAAATAAAGGAAAATGAAGACAGAAGCAGAGACTGGAGTG
Organism: Crocuta crocuta; assembly: GCF_008692635.1. NCBI lineage: Eukaryota > Metazoa > Chordata > Mammalia > Carnivora > Hyaenidae > Crocuta > Crocuta crocuta. The sequence goes on along the minus strand of NW_027529174.1, from coordinate 8,009,767 downwards.
TTGTGATCACAAGCTAGGAAGCTGGTAACCACCAGAAGCAAGTTGCAAAGAAGGAATTCTCCCCTAGAGGCTCTGTAGGGTGTATGACCCTGCTGACACTTGATTTTGGAATTCTGGCCTCCAGAACTGGGAAAGATTAAATTTCTGTTGATTTAAGCCACCAACACTGTATGGCAGCCCTTGGAAATTGATATGCATGAGTTAGAGTTTGAATAAGATCAGAGGTAGAGGAGAAGGAAGTCGACAATGTGCTTACCAGGTGGTTTGATTTCTTATTAAAATAGGAATCAAGTATTATCTGAACTTTATAGGCCTCCTGTCCTCTAGAGTAGGTAAGACAGACAGCCTTTTTGAGGAAGGGGAGAGGAAATGACTAAATACAAAGAAAGAATTTCTGAGCAAACTCAGACATTGGAAATAATGACTGTACCATATACCTATTGCCATCTGTTGGGATTTGACAATCAGCATCAAGAATGCTAATGTGCAGACAAAATCATTCCAGTCTTTATCTGAGTTCAGAGGCTGGACTAATGACCCTGAAAGAATCAAGCAAGAACAAGGCAAGATTCTCATTCTGAGGAGGGAATACGTGAATTAAGAAGGCATTGCAATAAGAATGCAAAAATGTGGACTCCTTCTAAGAAATGAGAATTTTAGAGAATGTTGGCATTCCAGAGGCAAATCAGAGGCCTAGTTAACAAGGCAGGACATCTGCTGAAGTTAGGTTATTATCAGTTGGTACTTGGTACAGCGATAGAAACAGCTTCTCGTGCCTCAGATCAGAAGGAATCTCAGAAAGCTGACTTGAACTAAATCTACAAATGAGGAATCAGTTGGTCTGTCCTCTGCCTTACTGTATCATGGATCTCTGGCTCTTTTTGTAGTTTTTTCATCTATTTCTGGCTTCATTGCTCTTCATTCCCAGCCTAAAGAGAATGTGGGAGGGAGCAGGGAGTAAGAAGGGTACGGGCAAGAGAAGAGAAAGAAGAAAAGGGAGGGAGGGAGTGCCTTTACAAATATCACCTTACACAAACCTCACAAAGAGCATATAATTTAGGAATTATGAATCTTATTTTAGAGACAAGGAAAATGAAATTTGAAAAGTTAAACCCATAGTCACACAGATTATGAAAGATGAAGCCAAGATTCAAACCCAAGTTGGACTGATTCCAATGCCAATGCACATATTCATTACTCAATTATCTTATGGTAATCATTCACTTATGCTTATTTTTTAAACTAAAAAAACTATGTTTCAGAGAAGTTTTAGGTTCACAGTAAATTTGAGCAGAAACTACAGAGTACTTGCATACATTCCTTGTCTTCTCACATGCACAACCTCCTCCACTATTAATAACCAGCACAATAGTAGTATGTTTATTATGATCAATGGACCTACATTAACATCCATAGTTTACATTAGGGTTCACTAATGATGTTGTGCACTATATAGATCTTGACAAATGTATAATCATGTGTATCTACAATTGTAGTATCATATGGAACAATTGCACTGCCTTAAAAATTCTCTGTGCTCTGCCTGTTCGTCCCTTCCTTCTGTCTATACCCTGGCAAACACAGATATTGGAACTCTTCATAATTATTACTTTTATAGAATGTCATATGCTCTAATAATGTAGTATGTAGACTTTTCATAGTGTCTTCTTTACTCAGTAATAAATATTTAAGTTTCTTCCATGTCTATTTGTGACTTGATTGCTACTTCTTCGTAGCACCTAATATTCTGATTTCATGTGCCAAAGTTTATTTATGTATTCACCTACTAAAAGGTATCTTAGATGCTTCCACGTTTTTGGCAATTATGAATCAAACCGTTATTAACACCCATGTGCCAGTTTGTATGTTGACATAAGTTTTTAACTCATTCAGGTAAATATAAAGACTGCAGTTGCTTGATCACATGGTTAAGAGTGTGTTTAGTTTTGGAAGAATCCACCGAAGTGTCTTCCAAACTAGCTGCATCATTTCATTCCCAGCAGCCATTAGTGAGAGTTTCTGGTGTTCTATATCATTTGCAGCATTTGGGATTGTCTGCTTTGGATTTTGTCCATTCTCACAGGTGAGTGGTGGCATCCTCATTTTAATTTGAAATTTCCTAATTTCATAGGATGTTGTACATCTTTCCAACTGCCTCCTTGCCAACTGTATATCTTCTTTGGTGAGGTAGCTGTTCATATCTTTTGTCCAATTTTAATTGGGTTGTTTGTTTTATAATGTTGAATTTTAAGAGTTCTTTGTGTATTTTGAATAATGGCTCTTTATAAGATGTGTCTTTAGTAAATATTTTCTCCCAATCTGTGGCTTGTCATCTCAATCTTATTATTTTTTTAATTGTTTTTTAGTTTATTTATTGAGGCGGAGAGGGGGAGAGAGCAAAATCAGGGGAGGAGCAGGGTGAGAGAGAATCTCAAGCAGGCTCCGCACTTTCACTGCAGAGCCCAATGTGGGGTTTGAACTCAGGAATCATGAGATCATGACCTGAGCTGACATCAAGAGTTGGATGCTTAATCCACTGAGCCACCAAGGCACCCCTCATTCTCTTGATATTGTCTTTCTGAAGAACAGGAGTTTTTAATTTTAATAAGGTCCAGTTTATCAATTGTTTCATGGATTGTGCCTTTAGTGTTGTATCTGAAAAGTTATCACCAGATCCAAGGCCATGGATTTTCTACTATGCTATGTTGTAGGAGTTCTATACTTTTTCATTTTACATTTAGGTTTGTGATCCATTTTTAGCTAATTTTTGTGAAGGGCATATGGTCTGTATCTAGATTTATTTTTAGTCATATGGATGTCCAGTTCCAGCACTATTTGTTGAAAAGACTCTCTTTGCTCTATTGTCTTTGTTCCTTTGTCAGAGATCAGTTGACACACTTCTGTGGGTTTATTTATGGGTTCTCTATTCCATTCCATTGATCTATCTGTCTATTCTTTTATCAATAACCACACTGTCTTGATTACTATAGCTTTATAGTAAGTCTTCAAGATGAGTAGTATCTGTGCTCTGGCTTTATCTTCTCCTTCAATATTACATTGGGTCTCTTGATCTTTAGCTCCTCCAGGTAAACTTTAGAATCAGTTTTCTGATATCTAAATTAACTTGATAAGATTTTGATTTGGGTTGGTTGAATCTATAGATCAATTTGGGAAGACCTGACATTTTGACCATATTGAGTCTTTTTATCCATAAATACGGAGTCTCTCTCAATTTCTTTAATTCTTTGATCTTTCCCATCAGAGTGTTGAGTTGTTCTTAGATGGATAAAAAGGGTATTCTTCAAAATGGTTCCTTTTTCCCTTCTCCTTCTGGAAGCATGATGGAATTTTTCTCCACTATTTACTAGGAGAACCTGGTAAAACTCCTGGAGGTAAAACTCACAAAAGTATAGAGGTCCCCTATAGCTGCTTTTTCTTGGAGTTTTTATCTCAGTCATATCCACAGTTTAAGCTCTAGCAATTCACTAATTACAGTTTATGTTTCCCAACTTCAGTACTGGTTTCTATGGAGGTTTCTGTTCTGCAGGAGTTGTGATTCTTTGTCTCTGCCTGTCTCTCCAATCTGGGGGGCAGTAGTTTGTCCTTGTGAACTAACCCTCTGAAAGATCTAAAGATCTCTGGATTGTATCTTTTGCAGGCAGAATATGGTATCGCATAAGAAAAATTTTGAATTTTTAACGAAAACTATTTTCAGTACTAAATGAAGCAAACACTAAGTTAAGGCTGTTGTGGTCCTTGGAAGTAATTTAAACCATGAGTTCCAAAAAGTTTCTTGACAGCTACAAGTAGGAAATACATAAGCAATAGAAGGACTATGCACTGGAGACAGATGATTTAAGAAAGCTAGGTTTCTGTACTGGTATAGTATATTTTCTTTTAAATAGAAAGTCACTACTTCAAGTTAAATATAAGTTTCAAGCAAAACAATCTATGATATTTATTATTTATGTACTGAGATTTAGGTAGAACACAAAAGTAATTTTAGATTTTGCTATGGTAACAAATGTGAAATTACCATAGTAGTAGGATGACAGACTCAATACAAAGCACTCCCTATGTTTGCCAAGAGGCTTTGCACAGAGACTCATTTCCAGTATTTTAAATAATTCTACCTAACCATGTGGGAAGTTTACAAGAAGAGAAGCGGTTGTAGCCTTTTCAGAAATACAACATACTAAAAATATTTTAACACAGCTGAGAATTTTCAACCTCAGTATTTTTACAATTCAGTGTTACCTTGCTTTTACTTATTTTCCAAGTTAAAAACCTTCCATAGTTCATTAGGAATATTGTAAATTTGTTCTAACAAAAACCTAGGTGAGGGGTGCCTGGGTGGCTTAGTCGGTTGAGCGTCCGACTTTCACTTGGGTCATGATCTCGCGGTTCGTGGGTTCGAGCCCCGCGTCGGGCTCTGTGCTGACTGCCGGCTCAGAGCCTGGAGCCTGTTTCAGTCTGTGACTCCCTCTCTCTCTGACCCTCCCCTGCTCNAAAAAAAAAAAAAAACCTAGGTGATAAAAAACATTCATCACTTGCATTTAAAAAAATTTTGCTCTTAGTCTATGTAACTGATCTTCCCATGTTCAGTTTTCCCCTACATGAACATCTGGTTCCATATGTTTCTTCTTATGTCAATCCTCCAGCATTTTTGTGTCCATTAAGGGTTTAAGTAAAAAAGTTTTACATTGCTTATTAGGAAATCGGTAATTAATTCTCATGTTTAATAGCAATCAGTAATGGAATACTGCTGTGGGTATGAGAACACATAGGTAAATCAAATTAATAAACAATACATTATGGAATACAAACTATAACAAAGTTCAAGGAAGCACATGGTTCATCTATGACTTCCAGCTTCCTCAAATGTGTACATGGCCCTGTGCAAATAAAACCCTCCCTTATTTAATCTTTCTAAATGTAAAGAAGATATCATCATTATTAACTTAATTAACATTTAACATATACTCGATATATTCCAGGTACTAGGGATTCAATGCCAAATTAACAAATCAAATTCCAACTCTTTACATTTTGGGGCCTTTGAATTATGGTCTAACAGGAAGGCAGTTCTTCTTGTTATCATTCATCTGCCTCCCCTTCATCCAGTTCTTAGTAAAATATATCTCTTTAGACCCTCGTGATCATCCTATTGAATTGTCCATTATTCCATCCCCATCATTTTCTATCACAATATTCTGTTTGGTTTGATGAATTACTTTTTAAAATTATTTTATTTACATTTTTATTTAGTTTTTTCCTGATTTTTCTACCCAAGTAAAATGAAAATTTCATAGAGTAGACCCTTGCAGCACCTCCAGCAAAGTGACCAATATCTTATACAGAGATTTTCAATAAATGTTTCTTGAATTAATTTACTAATTCATCAATAAGAAAATAAATAAACAAAACTTTTTGCTATTGTGAAGTCACTTCTCTTGAGGGCTTTCATTATAGTGCAATGTTTACTGTACAGAGGATATCTTCAGATGCAATGTCATGCAAAAACCATGAGAAAACAACTCCATCTGTTGAACAGAATTTAGCTTCACAAATAGAATTCTAGCCATTCCCTTTCCTCACCACTATTTCCACATGATACCCTATAAAGAAAAATAGCTATGTACAATCCATTATTCTCCTCTAAGCTCTTAATCTTCTGAGGTTGTTTCTGCTATTAAGTAAGGTTCTTTATTCATTTTCTCAAAGAATGTAATTACTTTTCTGTGTGTGGGATGGAGATCGTGTAGCAGGAAGTAATTATGGGATGACTGAAGACATAAGGATTAAGGTGTGCCCCATTTTATGTTCTTCTAAATCATAGCCCAGTTTCCTCCCTCAGTTCTAGCATTGGGGATGGAGTCAGCTTTTCCCAAAGATCTCACATATGTGGAAAAGTATTGCACACCAAATTTAAAAAGGGGAAATGGTTGTTTAAAGGCATCTCCCAATGCCTAGTATATCCCTGGAAGAATTTATGGTTTTAAATTAATTCAAACTACTATTACCATAATAAGCTTACATTTAAAAAAATTTCAGGGAACATTCTATCCTGCTATTTGCAAGTTTATGTACATTAGTGAAATGTCATCCTAAAAAGAATAAAAATAGGCTAATTGCAACTTTACACTGTGACTTTCAGTCCTTGAATTTTTATAGTTCCCTAATGTCTTCTGTAGTCACTTAATTTCTTCACACTTCCATGGTCATGGCTAATGCATGTCACATAGCTTTTGGGAATGGAGTGACCGGAAAACTGCCCAAGTCATTGAATTAAGAGTAACTTTGCAAAGACAATTAAATATCAGAGAATTTTTCTCAGGAAGGGTCAAGTTAAGGTCTTCTACAGTGTTTTTGGACATTTAACTGCTCTTGGCATTCCAATGTCACCTAACATTAAAAATGGCAATGTATGGAAGTTTTTTCCTGTGTATATTTTATTTAGCTTTCTTTTTTCAAAACCTTCTTATTTATAAATATAATATACTCAGGTTTGGGGTGCTAGCTTTGGTTCTATTGGTGAATTGTTTACATAATGTTTTTCTTAGTTTATTGTCAAGTTGGTTTCCATAGAACACCCAGTGCTCATCCCAACAAGTGCCCTCCCCCATTCCCATCCTCTCCCCACCTCCATCAGCCCTCCTATATGTGAAAACATATGGTATCTGTCCTTCTCTGCCTGACTTATTTCGCTCAGCATAACACCCTCAAATTCCATGTTGTTACACATGGCCAGATTTCATTCTTTCTCATTGCCATGTAGCCAAAACATGGAAAGAACCTACGTGTCCATCAACTGATGAATGGATCAAGAAGATGTGGTATATTTATACAATGGAATACATAATGCTTTTTTTATCTGTAAAATGAATAGGTTACACAAGATCATCATGATGTTTCAACATTCTGCCAGAAGTCTGGCTAATAAAACATGACTATCATGTTATTCCCTTGCTCAAGAAGCTGTGCTGGGTCCCAGGCACCTGCTGCTATGAGATCAGCATCTTCTAGAGTTGCTCTCCCTCATAGTAACAGTCACTTCTCTAATACACACACACACACACACACACACAAACACACACACACGCACACACACACTGCACATTAGAGAGATGGTCTGGATTTAACCTCACCTCTTTGGGAACCATAACTGAGTGCCATAGCAGTGATACTCAAAATGCTACCAGTCCATGAATTTCTTACAGGCTGTGACAATATAAGCAGAGAAGAAAAGGATTTAGAAACTTTTATAGCAATTTGACATTATCCTGACACCAAAGCTCGTGATGAATGCACTTATGTTTCTGAACAGTTTTAGTGTTTCTAAACTGGCACAGTGAATAACACAGCGGGATTTGCACCGTGGTCACACCCAGTAAGACCACATTACACTCTACAGTTATTTTATTTGACAACTGCAGATTAAGTTTGTATAACTATATGAGGCTATCTGAAGATTTATTTTATATTGGAAAGTTATTTTTAGGAGCATTTTCATTTTTATTCAAGCCTGCTTTTTAATTTAGTTTAACATCATTAGCTAAGTCAGGGAAATAATATCTCTACTATTTATTTTTAACTTTAATTTAAATATGATGATACAAACAAGCTTCATTGGATATTTTTGTCAAGATAAACTTGGGGCGCCTGGTGATTCAGTAGGCTGAGTGACTGACTCTTGATTTCAGCTCAGGTCATGATCCCCAGGTTGTAGGATCAAGACCCACATTGAACTCTATGCTGAGCGTGAAGCCTGCTTAAGATTCTCTCTCTGTCTCTCTCTCTGTTCCTCTCCCCCACCTGCATGCATGCTCTCTCTCAAATAAAAGACAAAGCCTTACTTTAAAAAAGAGAAGATAAACCTTTTCAAAATATGGCAGCGATAATTAATATATGATGATGAAAGTGATTCTCAAGAAATGAAGAAAGTGTTTATATTATATTAAGTTCTGTTTAGTAGCTGTGATTGATGATGAAATGTTAAAATTACAGTGTGTTCTAGCTAACTGTGCTGCCTAACATGCCAGTGGATCCATTGAAACCTAAATAGCTTTTAAATTCACACATAAAGAAATGTTCAAAATCAAAGGTATCTTGTAAAAGAAAAGGTATTGAATTAAAAAGCTGATGGAAGTAAATGTTTAATATTTTGTATATGACCACTAGTGTTTTGTGAGCTGATTGTAAGTAACACTACGAGCAAACACTAAAAATATACATATATGTAACTGCTGAGTTCTCAGTGCGAGGCCATTTCAGATGCATTAGCTTGAAAAGAGTGGGTGAAGAGGCAGCAAAAAAGATAACTCAAGTACCGCTTTCCAATGACAACATACATCAACCTCAGAAACCAACTATTGATAGGGAAGACCAAAGCATACAGTACATAAAGCCAGCAAAGTGTCATTGCGGCTTAACTAATGCAGAGATATTCTTAGCATGGCAATCCTTTTAGTATGTATGCAGATTTGCACATGAACAGTTTTTAGCTTCAGTGCTAAAAAACACAGCTAGACATGAAGTACATAAAAATATTCAGTTTGGGGTTCAAATTCTGTGTAGGAGTATGCTGTAATGCTACAGCTGCAAAGGCAAGTCAGCATTGTGGAGTAATCATCCAGATTTAGAAGCTGGTACCAGAGTATTATTCTCCACATTCCTTACTTCACTGAAATGTTTTGATTTTTTACAGGTGCACCAAATAATGTATTTAGTGATATAGCAAAAATTGTGAATCACGTAAAACTGAAGGGTCAAGTTTGAGATTATTCTTTTTATAAGGACATAAGATGAAAGCTAATCAAAAACTTGATTTTCTCGTGTTGAAAAATAATGGCTATTAAGACAAAAATGTCTGCTGAAATATTTGGATTGCAGAATAAAATCTTATTGCATATTCAGTGTAAGAATCCCGTTTGGATTCAACATTTTAAAGTTGTGAATTAAGCATCCAGACTTACTATTTATCTGGTATCTTTGGAGTTTCTAATTATCATAACACTTTCATGCAAAGGAGGAATGAAAGATGTTTTTCAACAGCAGATAAGACTTAAAGGTGAAAACAAAAGTAAGAAGCTTGAAATAAGAGAGCTTCTACAGACTGTTATGATGTGAGCCAGAATTCAATAACAATTATTAAGTAGGTAGGTAGTAATCTTGATAATTTACATCTGTGTAAAGTTATCAATAAACACCTTATAAATTTGGTAGATGATTTAAATTCTTTTTCCATCAAAAGAATATTCACTTTTCAGATATGAATGGAATCCAAAAGCTGTTTCTTTTATAACAAGTTAAATAAAGCTAAACAGTAACTTTCAAGATAAGTTTTTGGCACTGTCTACAAATGAAGAATTAAAGATAAACTTTGAAAATACAGCATCACTTTCTTTACCCTAGAAAAAAGTTAAACATGAGTTTGCTGAAATTGCTTTAAAATCACTTCNAGGAGGGCACTTGTGGGCATGAGCACTGAGTGTTATGTGGAAACTAATTTGACAATAAACTATTTGTAAAAAAAAAATCACTTCTTTCATTGCTATCAAAATATATTTGGGAGACTGATTTCTCTATGATGAGTTTATAAAAATTGGAATAGTTAGATATGTTATTCCCTGCGAATACTGCTGTTATCACTAGAATCTATATTAGATGAGTTAAGCAAGGAACAAGTTTGTTACATTAAAACTTAATATTTTGATGTGTAGACGTCTATTCAAAGGATAAAGTAGGTCTTCAATATGGAGAATCACTATTTTACTCATAACTTTTTAATTTCTATTATGAAACTAAAGCAAGTTCAGGTGTAACAGTGATTATCTGACCACAGTGATGAAAACTTTCAATGTACAATATGTACAGCTTTTAAATCTTTCCTCCTTTGTAATGTTTGTTCTGATTATATTTGTTAAATGTTACATATTTTGACTTGAAACTGATAATAAAAATGTGGTTTGTATTTTTGTCTGTTTTTTACTTTGATTTCATTTTACTAGTAACTCATTTTATTGGATTTTACAGAAGTATTGTTATAGCAACAAAAAAGCAACTTTGTAAAAGCTAAGTTTTGGCACTAGATAGTTAAGACACTGTACTATATACAGTGTCAGGAACATGGTAAATGTTCAGCAAATACTTATAAATATATAGATTTGTACCAAAAAATTAGGTTACACTTTCTGAAGGGAATAATTTCTCCCAGTGGATAGTTATATCTATAGAGATATTCTTTTCATCTGCCAGCTTCCAGGGGTAGAAATAATTAAAGAACACAATATGATCTAAATTATGTATAATTCTTCATAAATTTCAAAATGTTAATGAGCATGATGTCACAGAAAACTGCATGGAGTTTAGTATTCCTCTGAACAAAACAAGCACACCTTCTCTTTTCTATGAACTGTAGACATCATCATGCCGATAAAGCCATACCAAAGAATGTTTGAAAAGCAACGAAGAGTGTTATGTAATCAGAAATTTTCTTAAAATAAAAAAAAAGCAAACACCCTACTGTCTTTTGTTTTTGAAGATTTGATGTTAGGAAGCCAACCAGGCTGAGGTTTTGTTTGACCAAACAAAGAATACTATGAAAATACAAAATAAAATTTCATTCAAGACTTCTGCATTTTATCATACAGACATTAGTCTCATACAGGATACAAGGTCAATGTATCCCTATGGAGGTCCATGGGAGAAATGCCAAAAACAAGCTAAAACCATTGATGGTCCTTGATCTCCTCTTTAATACTTGCAGCTTCCCGTATTTGGAAATTAGAGAACACTTGCTTTATTCAGTGACTATGACAATTCTTTTGAATAAAATGTTAATCAAGATCAGCTTTTACTTTTAAATGCTTTAACCAAAGTCATGTCTTCCCCACCCTTGCGTTTTATGAGGGATCCTGTAAAGGACAATTGAGTATGCATGCCTCTTTCCTCCCTGAGTGGACAAGGTAAGGGCCATTGCTGTTCTATAGATTTCTTGCCTTGCCTTTCCAATTCTGTGAATCAAGAATATACTTTTTATCTAAATGATCTAAAACATGATTAGTTGTTTGAGTGACTCTCATTGGTGTAGGTGCATTATTGAAATGCACAATCATTTTCAATAACCTATCAATAAAATTCAGAGGGGAATTCTGTCTCCTACTTTTTTAATGGGGTAATAGTGTACCCCACTACAGCCAAATGTTATTTCCTTAGTGTAACTAATAGAACCTGCTAATATTACCTATTACCATGTCAAAGTTAATGTAACAGAGAAACATTAGCATGTTAGGACAATTTAGATATAGGAAGTATTTTTTAATGTTTGTTTATTTATTATTTATTTATTTATTTATTTATTTATGGGAGGGGCAGAAAGGGAGGAAGACAGAGGATCTGAAGCCAGCTCTGCCTCACACATCTCTGTCAGCACACAGCCTGATGCGGGGCTTGAACCTATGAATTGTTAGATTATGACCTGATCTGAAGTTGGATACTCAACAAACTGAGTCACCTAAGTGCCCCAAATATAGTAAATATTTCTGTAAGAAACCCTGCATAGCTATGAGTGAGAGAAGACACAGTGATCTCTTTCTCAGCAAGCAGATCCTTTTTAGACAAATCTGATGTCTTAGGAAATTGAATTGGTGAGCAACCTCTCTCCTCACCTCTATTACCCACTTCTATGCCTTCTAACAATCGAAGTCCTTCTAAAGACAGTGTTATTTGATGGAATGTGAAATGCTTATTTATCTCTATCTTTAAAATCTCTTAATAACACCAACAAAGGGGTCTCAATCCAGCTGGCTGAATAAAGAGTGGAGCAAATTTCATTGTACTAAAGTTGTTTCCATATAATAAACCCATTCTGGATCCTCATCCATTGAGATTGCTAGAGCCAAAGTTATTTTATTTTTGAAAGTTAAATTATTTTAGACAATGCAAAAAGAAAATGTCTGCAATATTTGGAAAGGAATATATCTACTGAAATGCCTGACAGTTTAAAAATTTACACAAAACTGTTATTGAAAAATAATTGGAAGCCACCCACAACATGCTATAAAGAAATTACAATTTTCTATCCTGTTTAATTCTGATACTGTTAGCCTTCTTTGCCTGTAACATGGAAATTGAAACACAATAGTTTTGCCCAATGTTTAAAAATACAGAATCTTGGGGCGCCTGGGTGGCTTAGTCGGTTAAGCGTCCGACTTTCGCTTGGGTCATGATCTCACGGTTCATGGGTTCGAGCCCCGCGTCGGGCTCTGTGCTGCCAGCTCAGAGCCTGGAGCCTGTTTCAGAGTCTGTGACTCCCTCTCTCTCTGACCCTCCCCTGCTCACGCTGTCTCTCTCTCTCTCTCTCCTAGAAATAAATAAAACATTAAAAATATTTAAAAAAATACAGAATCTTGTTATATTATTATAAGTTCTTATTCCTATTCTCTGAAAATAATCTAGTTTTCTATTAAATAACTAAAACCTTTTTCATTCTCTTCTTATGCACCTTATAAGTCCAAGAATCATCCAAAAATAGCTTACATCAATTCTTCCCATGCCGTAAATGAACATAATTTTAATATTTACAGGTCATCATGTTATAGGATTACAATTTCCTGAGAAAATGCACAAGGTCCACATCAAGAAAATACCGACCTTTTCAAACATATAAGCAATTAAGCCATCACTTGACATCCCACGGGCCCACTAGACTAAGAACTAAATTTAAAAATATGTAGAGAAACCTACACTGCCTGATCAGGAAACAATGTGTATTTGCTTATTGAATCAAATAATGTATATATAGTCCTATTTCAATCAAAGAAATCTGATGTTTTCTTGCAAACTATGGGGGGGGGGTCTTTTGAGCATATTTAGAATACATTGAAATGTAGTTTATGATTTTCTTTGTTCAAATTATCGATGGATGACCTATCAAAATATGTAATATGTATTTCAATATTAGAAGGACATATCCAAAACAAAATCCAGAAAGCAGTGAAAACTATTTTTATGACAAAGTAGAAAGGATAATTGGTACACTTTTCATCCTTTACTTCTTTGAACTAGATCATTTAAATTTCTCCTATTGGCAGAATAGAAGAAGTGTTTGGCGTAACAATTCCCCCAATCCTTAAATTCGATTTCTGAGCACACTTAGGTATTTTCTTTTTCTTATTTCTGTTCTTTATAGAGCGGGAAGCTATGCTTTTCCCTATAGACAATTCATGGACAACAACCTAGCCTGTGGCCCATTTTAGTCTTTACCCTTCTGAATTTAAAGTGCTATCACAAGATTTCTTCTAAATCACCAAAACCTAACAGGCTATTTTCTCTCTGAATTTCTATTTGTCACTTACTCTGTACTTGAATGCTGCAATACCAGTTCAAACTTTCTTATCTCTCTTTTTGTGTGATATAAAATGTCATCTATCAGCAAAATTGGTGGCATTGTCTTTCATCTTAATTTTTAGGGTAAATGAATCATTAAGATTTAGTTTATTTTTTAAAACAAATAAATAGCAAATAATTTATTTGTTATTCACTGCCTAAAAATAGTTTTTAACATTCACCTGAGAATGTTCACAAAAAAGAGATTATTTTATGTTATATATATGTCAATATGAAGGAAAGACAATCTTTACCAGAGACAACAATTTGGAAGAGACCAATCTCTAAATGTATTTGCATGTGAATTTTATAATTATAAAATTAGTTCCAAGATCATGATGTATTTGGGAAGTATTCCACAGAAATTAATATTTCCATTTTAAGCCAATTTTGTTACATGGTACAGTGATTAAAAAATTACATTTGTATGGAGTGCATAGCAAGATATAAAGTATCTTAAACTTTAAAATAAAAGAGTAACTCAAAAGTTTGATTTAAGTTTAGCGTATTTCCAATAAAAAATTAAAAGTAGAAACAAGAGGGACAACATGAAAATAGCAAATCAAATAAAGATAGAGGTTCCAATTTCTTAAAACCCATCATTGTCTTTTGTCATTGAATTTAAACCCTTCTCTTCCTGCTTTCCAACAAAATTATCTCAGTAGTGCATTATGTTTGTGGGTTTTTTGTTTTGTTTTGTTTTGTTTTGTTTTACCACAGATCATGATACTCGATTACTTTCTAATCCACACACTGGGTCACATTTAGCCATTTTTTCTTTAAGTCATGCCATAGCTATTTATTTCTGTTTGTGTTCAGTCATTGGGAAGATGTATGAAAATGAAAGGTGTGGTGAATTACCCTTATTTTGTCTGTTAAAGATTCCATCTCCTATTTAATGCAATGTAAGGACAGTGTGATTATCCTAAGGACCTCAGTTAACTGGTGCTAATTGTTGCTGGTATGATGCGGATCATGCTCTATTTTCGCTTTTTAATGCCAGTGTTATAGAAAAGGTAATCAACACAGGCTGTCTTTACTCCATTCCCAGTTCTATTCTATTCTGTTTAGATCTACCATCGACCTTTCCTACTGTGCTAAAATTGCTCTCACAGTATCTAGTTAATAAAGTATAGTTATATATTTTCATTCTCATCCCCCTGGATTTCTCTAAATAGTTTAGTCTTCACTAACCAAATTCTTACAATCATTTCTACCTTTAGGTCTACTTTATCTTACTTTCCTAATAATCTAAGTAGCTCTTTTTGTTGTTGTTGTTGTTGTTGTTATCTTTCTACACTATAAAAATAGATATTATCTAAAGTCCAGTTCTCAATTCTATTCTCTTTTCACTGCATTCTCCTCAAGGATTAATCCAATCAACCTTATAGCTTAAATTGCTGTTGAAATGTAGATGACACAAATCTTTTCCTAAATAAGAGAACCTGACCACAAAACCAGTCACTCCATTTAATTACAACATATTTTCACAGTATTCATTATTATTATCATTTTTGTGTGTTGTTTATTTAGGTCCAGCCCCCTAACATGCTATCCTCTCTGTCTTCCCCAACTCATCCTACTGAAATCTCTACTCAAGATATGTCTCAGATGTATTGGTTTTTTTTTTGTTTTGTTTTTTTACATGTTTTTATTTATTTCTAGGAGAGAGACAGCATGAGCAGGGGAGGGTCAGAGAGAGAGGGAGTCACAGACTGAAACAGGCTCCAGGCTCTGAGCTGGCGGTCAGCACAGAGCCCGACGCCGGGCTCGAACTCATGAACCGCGAGAAAATGACCCAAGCGAAAGTCGGAGACGCTTAACCGACTAAGCCACCCAGGCGCCCCTCAGATGTATTGTTTTTAATGAAACTTTTCCTGATTCTCCAATATGGATATAATGATTATTCCTTCAGTGTGATTTCTACTTTGTTTATGGAACTTGTCTTATTCTACTTGTTTTTGCTATTATGTATTTGTTTGTTTAATCCTGCCTATTCAATGATAATCTTTTTCAACATAGGTATCTTAGTTCATTTGGACTGCTATAACAAAATACCATAGACTGGATGGCTTATAAACAATGGAAACTTATCTCTCACAGTTCTGGAAGCTGGAAGTCTAAGATTGAAGGGCTGGCATGGTCATGTTCTGATAAAGCCTCACTTCTTGTTTCATAACTGGTGCCTTCTCCCTGTGGCCTAACATGGTGGAGGGGGTGAGGGGTCTCTCTTAGGTATCTTTTATAAGGGTCTAATCCCATTCATGAGGGCTCCACCCTTATTACCTAATTACCTCTCAAAGGCCCTATGTCCTAGTACCATCTTCTTTGGGGGTTATAATTTCAACATATGAGTTTGGGGAGGGACACAAACATTCAGCCCATAGCAGTAAAGATGATATCTTAATGTCTTTGGCTTCCTTGAAGTGCATAGGATATAATGCCTTCACCCATCGAGTGAATGAAATGAATATTTCAACTTTTTCACTATTTTCATTTGAAGTTTTCAGAAAAGTCAGTCTCATGAAACAATTAATAATACAATTTTGGAGGAAGAAAGGCATGGAACAGTAGACATGATATACTTTTGAGAAAATTGGGAAAGAAGGTAAAGATGCAACTTAAACTGAGACTGAGAAATAACTGCTTTCTCCCAGTCATTGGAGCACTTGTATAGTTCATCCCAACCAAGAAAAAAAAAATCATGATGGAAATAAAAAGGAGTCTGGACATCCTAGACAGATAGGTGGCAACAATTTGACCCCTGCAAAATAATAGAATCCTTAGGACCAAAACCTTCCTACATAAAATGTATTTATCAGGATTAGATGATTCCATGCTTTGGTTGCTCTGAGATAGTCTAGGTTTTTACTGTTGTTTGTAAATAATTATCACCCTATTTTTGTTCTCAAAAGTGTACCAGTTGGAATAAGGTATTATGCTGAGTGAAATAAGTCGGTCAGAGATGGACAGATACCATATGTTTTCACTCATGTATGGATCTTGAGAAGTTTAACAGAAGACCATTGGGGAAGGGAAGGGGGAAAATGTAGCTACAAAAAGAGAGGGGAGGAGGCAAACCATAAGAGACTCTTATATACAAAGAACAAATTGAGAGTGGGTGGGTGAGGGAGAGGGGGAAATGAGTGATGGGTATTGAAGAGGGCACTTGTTGGGATGAGCACTGGGTGTTGTATATAGTGATGAACCACGGGAATCTACCCCAAAAACCAAGAGCACACTTTACACACTGTACATTAGCCAATTTGGCAATAAACAATAATTTTTAAAAGTAAAAGATAAAGAAAAAATTATGAATTATATGATCATCTTATCAAATTATACAAGGCTGGGTAGTTTATCAATGTATAGCCATGTATATCTCTATGGTTATCAATCTATGACCTTATACATTCACACCCTTATCACATTTCTAGCAAAGTGATTTATACTTTTAATAACTAAAAAGTGCTGACCTACTAATTATGATTTAATGAAGGACAAGAATCACTATGTTCTTCCCCTCACTTGCTTAACAGTGCCTTGCACATTATTGGCCCTTGCTCAGGGCTTATTGAATTGGACCATGTTCTAGGGAGTTGATATCAATGGCTCCTATTAAGAGAGTCCCTGATATCAAGGGCTATCCATTAAGTCACACATCTTATACTTTCTCAGGTGATTTTTCTTCCTAGAAAATTAAAGAGAGCCTTGTACAGAAGGAATTTGGATACCTACTTGAAAGCAGATTTGCCATGATTCACAATAGTAACTACTCATTTTTGGAAAAGAATATTCAAAGTACTGACTTTTTTTTCAACTAAATCACATTTACCACCTTTCAAACTAACCCCCTTCTATGAAAAACTCATTTTAAATATAATATTCCAGAACTTACACAGATACATGTCAGAGATTTTGTTATTTAGTTATTTGGATATTGAAGACTGATAGAATGAAGCTACCAAGCAAAGACAAGATAAGACACATAAGAATAAAATTGGTCAGACTCTGTAATCTTTCTGTCTTTGAGTAATTTTCAATATAACAAAAAATTAAAATTAAAAATAGATCTATTTGCTTCATTTCAACTCTTTATCACCCACCTATTCCTTAACAAGGGGGAAAAAATCCAGCAGCTCTTTTCCTTAAACCCACCCACCATTTTTTAAAGATCTCATTAAATATAAAAAGGAAAAAATAGATGCTTTCATTGAGTACAAAATTAAAGTTGTTCTGCCAGCAAATCCATTAACCTCTCCAAAAGGAATCTCTGATGCTATCATTGATAACGACTGTTAAACTTACATGCTGAGAAGATAAATGAAGATAAGAGAGATATGATAGAAGTCAAAGAGAAAATTGGCATCTGCCTTGTAATCTGCAGCACTAGGATTTCCTAGGAAATAAACACAGCATCAGCCATATCAATTAATCTCCACTACACCACTTCCCAGCTAACGGGCAAGCAACCTCAGATGAGGAGAACTGAAGTACACAGAGTATAATGTCAGTCTTATTAGCGAGAACAACGTTGGGCAGAAGGTTCCAGTTAAGATGTGGTTCAGAATGTACAGCTAATAATGCAATCACCAATTCCCAAATGAAGTCTAGTTACCATAAGTGTATCAGTGTTTGAAATTTGTTATACAGAAAAAAAAAAACCCAAAAAACTAAATAAAGGTCTATGAGATAGCACAGGATCCAAAAACTGGATCCAAAATGGATGGAAGCAAGGTAATAAAGGTGGACAGGTCAAGGGACAGAATCAGAATTCCAATTTAAGAGCACTTCTTACCGCTTCTTTAAAATTGTATTTACTCACCCCTATTTTGCCCCTACTGTTTATGCAGGGTGTTGGCATGTGGATGAATGAAAGAATGAAATGTTCTCTAAAAGCACTTAAGATATACTGTATGAGTTTAGCTCCTACTTTGGCAGAATAAATGACATGTTTAGGTATCTTTTGCTTCTCCCCTAGCCCACACATCCTCTCCCAAACCCTTGTTTTTGGTTTCAGTCAGCATTTGAAGACAGGGTAGCTACATGGTTCTCTTCCTTTTCTCACCCTCCTGCTGCTTATACAAGAAGTGGCTCAGAAAGTATTGAAATTTGTACTCCTTCCAGAATTATGACAATAGAATAGATATATCAGCCATCGTTTCAGATGGTGGCTAGAGTGATACTCTGATGGAATTAGATTAGCACATAACCTAATCAGCTGGTACTCATGCTGAATTCCTTATGACAGACATATTTTGAATATTACCAATGGCTAGTGGAGTATATCTATTTCAGATTAACAAAGAACTATTAAACACTAAGCACCTCTTAGTCCAGAATTCCCCCATACCCTCTTCTATATCTAACTCAAAATCATAAAAATTATCTATTCTAATATATTCTTCTAATACTTATATAGATTTACCTCTTAAATTTAGACTCAATTCATTTCAAGGTAATGTATTTTGTATGTTTTATGCTGAGATATATCAAAGTTTCTTTCTGTTTGTTTTTGCATATTGATCTATTGATATCCAACTTTCTCCAGTACTAATTGCTGAAGAGACTCCAGCACTGAATTACCACCTTTACCAAAAATCAACTTTGTTCCATTGCTCTCTATGTCTATATTCAGCCAATACCATACTGGTTTAACTAATGTAGCTTCAAAGTAAATTTTGAAATCAGGAAGGGTAAGTCCTTCAACTTTGTTCTACTTTCTTAAATTGTTTTGGCTCTTCTAGGCCCATTTAAGTGTTTAAATATTTAAATTTTCAAATAAGTTTAATAATTTTTTTAAGTTTAAAATAGTTTGGGATTTAGGGAAAAATTGCAAAGATAGAACAGAGCATTCCCTTGTACCTCACATGCAGTTTCCCTGTTGTTAACAACTAACATTATTATGGTACATTTGTCACAATTATGAACCAATATTGATATATTATTAATTAAAGTCCATATTTCATTTGGATTTCTTCAATTTTGCCCTAATGTTTTTATTTTTCTGTTTCAGGATGTCATCCAGGGTACCACATTATGTACATTTAGTTGTCTACATTGGCCTCTCTTGATGTGGCATTTTCTTTAAACTTTCCTTGTTGTTGATGGCCTTGACAGTTTTGAGGAGTATTGGTCAGGCATTTTGTAAAATTCCCCTCAATTGTGATTTACTTGATGCTTTTCTCTGGGGTTATTGTCTGAATTTTCACTGGGGTGAAGTGCTATTTTCATCATGTCATACTGATAATACTATGAACATGACATCACTATCAATGATCACTTGGCTGAGATAGTGTTTGTTAGGTTTCTTCTTTTTAAATTTATACTCCAACCCCACCCCTTTCTATCCTGTACTTTTTAAAAGGACGTTACTATGTGCAGACTACATTTAAGAAGTGGAACATTGGCATATCTTGTTTTATTGTACTTCACTTTAGTGAGCTCTACAGATACCGCATTTTTTACAAATTTTTGACAACCCTGAATTGAGCAAGTCTACTGGCACCATTTTTTTCAGCAGCATTTGCTCACTTCATGTTTCTATGTCACATTTTGGTAATTCTCACCATATTTCAAACTTTTTCATCATTATTTGTTATAATGACCTGTGATCAGTGATTATGACTCACTGAAAGATGAGATGATGATTAGCATTTGTTAGCAATAAAGTACTTTTTAATTTTTTAATAAAGTATTTTTAATTTAGGTATGTACATTGTTTTTTAGGCATAATGTTAATATACACTTAATAGCATGTAGTATAGTGTAAAATATAGTGCATATTTTATGCATTGGGAAATCAAAAAATTTGACTTGCCTTATTGCAGTGGTCTAAAACCAACCCACAATATCTATGAGACATGACTGTATCTAGGTAAGTTATTTGGAGTTTTCTTCATAGGAGATTTATCTATTCTCTACCCATATTTATCTATTCAATCATTTGTTTATATTAGTATGGATTCGTGGATAGTATCTTATATGTTGGAGTTATAATCTATTATGACTCTATTTTATTGCTCATATTGCTCCAGCCTTGGCCTTTAGGAACTCTTCCAGTTTATTCCTGTGTATTCTTGACGTATCTCCATCATTGTGGTTTTGTTTTTATTTTTGTTTTGAGCACTTCCTTGCTCTATAGCACTGAAGATTGTTTAAGAAGGCATATAGGGGCACCTGGCTGGCTCAGGTGGTAAAACATGCAACTCTTGATCTTGGGATTATGAGTTCAAGCCCCCCATATTGAGTTTAAAGCCTACTTAAAAGACAAAAAAGAATGGCTTTGATAAAGCAGTAAAAATTGTTAATTAAAAAAAGCATGATGAGATCTTATTTTTCCTTTTTTTTCCTAATCCACTATGCAATCTCTGACTTTTGATTAGAGTGTTTAGTTCATTTATATTTAATGTAGTTAGTGATAAAATTCAATTTATATCTGCCATTTTGTTATCTGATTTTTATAAGTCTCATCATTTTAGGACCCTATTATCTTTTTTCTTTCTGTTATAAACATATATTTTTATACCACTTTAAGTATTCTAGTGTTTTTTACCTATACTTTCAAACCTTTTTTTATAATGGTTGCTTTAATTATAATATGCATCTTTAACATCACAATCTACCTCTAGTTAATACTGATTCAATTCTGGTAAATCTATCAACTTTGAATCAGANCATATTTGGAATATTCTAATGCTCCTCAACTTTTTTGTGATTACAGATTACCATTTTCTTCTTACCCTAAAGGTTTTGTTTTTGTTTTTGTTTTTGTTTTTTTGGTAGTGAATGCTAGTACAATGATATGATTTGGTCTATTCAACAATGTATTTTGCCTTTCTGGAAAAAAGAATCCTGATGGACAATTTTTTTATTTTAGCATACTTTGAGTATGTCATCCTACTGCCTCTTTGAGTTCCTTGTTTCTTATGAGGAATTATGACATGTCCCCATGTGTGATGAGTTGTTTTACACGTGTAGCTTAAGTGATATTTCCTTCGCCTTTGCCTTAGCACTTTGACTATAATACATGGAAGTTGTCCTCAAACATCTCACATCTGTAAGACTTCCACCCCCTATCCATGGAACAGTATGTGGGTTGGGGGAGACACATTCAAAGTCGTGGCCTGCTCTCCATCTCCCTTGCCTTTCACATGTTGCCAGGATTTCTAGAGTCTGCTTTCCATGAGAAGGCTTAGGAGTGAGAGGTTATTTCACTCCTTTCCTGGTTCTTTTATGTTTCAGTTCTGTCCCATAAATTTCTAGCCTGCTGATTGCCACAAACCAGAACAAATTTGAGCTAGCATATTTGCAGATTTTCTCTGTTATTCTAAGCCAAACCTGCCAATTATGGTCAGCAAACCTGTATGTTTTCACTCTCCACTTGACACCTTTGGCAGAAGAACTTGTTACCTTTGAAGTAAAGCTACCACTTCTTCCAGACTGAGCTGGGTATGTGTTGAGGGGAGGTAGAGAAGGAGAGAAGTTCTAGGCAAGAAAGCCATGCTTTCCATCATTATTATTTGAAGCTTTTATAATTTTTTAAATAAATGCTTCTAGTCAGAGTCCAATGTCTTTACTTTAAATGGCTGGTTTGTTTTTTTTTTATCATTTTACCCATTTAATCTTTTTTAATGTTTATTTATTTTTGAGAGAAAGACAGAGAGACAGAGACAGCATGAACAGGGGAAAGGCAGAAAAAGAAGGAAACATAGAATCTAAAGCATGTTCCAGGATCTGAGCTGTCAGCACAGAACCTGACATGAGGCTCGAACTCACAAACTGCAAGATTATGACCTGAACCAAAGTCAGATGCTTAACTAACTGAGCCACCCAGGTACAACCCATTTAAACTTAAAGGGTAAATAATTAAGACCTTTCCTGTACTTTTTATTTTTGTTTGAATCGCTTAGAACCATTATTGGAAATCCTATAATTATTAAATTATTGAAAGGGGTTCAGTGAAACTGCTGATAAAAACAAAGCACTCTATCTAGTCATCTAGGGAAGGGGCAGAAATTCAGGTGTTCAGGCCCCAAGTGAAAATTAAATATTGCTATAAACCTATTGAAGTCATATGCTTGTTCTCCAGAGACCCATGCTTAAAACTTATAGAGTAATAGAAGGTTATGGCTTTTCTATAACCCTGATTATATCTGCAGTTAAGGATGTATTTATTTTATTAGTTGCAGATAAGAATTACCAAGTTTGACAAACAAACTGAGGACTGATGGGTGTGGGGGTAGGGGAGGGGGGATGGGCATGGAGGAGGGCACTTGTGGGGATGAGCACTGGGTGTTATATGGAAACCAACTTGTCAACAAACTATTAAAAAAAAAAAGAACTACCAAGTTTGAATATAGCTTGCGTATTTGTATAAACTGAAAGTTTAAGTAAGCTTTTATGGATTCTCTGAAGTTGTAACTCCTGAAAACCTACTAACATATGGCCCACTCATCTCCAGATCTTTGTAATTGCAATGGCTTGTGGTAGCCATAACCATAGCCACACGGTTATGGTAGAAATATCATATTTTGTCTGCTAGCCGCACACAAAAAAATACCTTTGACATAATATTTCATTGACATAAATCAAGGATAGGCCCTTATCTGCAGCCTATGAAATGAAAAGTCTATACATAGCAAATAATACAGCAAAATATCATGGTGACCTCCTCTTTGCTGTTATGTATATTTCATGATTCCGCTGTAATTGGCAAACTATATAATTGAGGCAAATTGGAAAAAAAGAAGTATGATGGAATAAAAAAGTATGATAAATAGAATAGATATCAAAATAGTCTCTCTGTATTCTGTCCAATATAATCTTACCTTTGCTAAATAACTCTAGTAGCAATTTGGAGTCTATGGTACGTTCAGGAAAATGACACAATGTAACTGAACAGGAGAAGGAAAATTTTCTTTGACGCTTTCTAAGGGTTATCGCCAATTATATTAAGAAAGTGTGGTGGCATTTTATTGGAACCAGCAAAAGAGATACGTTTTTGCTTGAAACCCCAATCTCTGGTCTGGGAAAGGTCTTTATTATTTAGCCTTCAGGAAAATGAAAGTGACAGATTGCAACTGTCAGTAGATACTGACTCCCTTTATGTTTTTCTACTTTTCCTATTCCCAGTTGGAGAGAGGACTGATTAAACTCTGACTGCAGAATGTGAAACCAAAAAGTTTCATAATTATGTGAGTGACTTTAGCATGTCCAACTGTTGCCATGGAGATCAGAATTTGTTGAACTTGACATTATAATCTGCATTAGCGTCTCAAAAAATGTTTAAATAGATAGAGTGTCAGAAAACTGATAATTCCAGTTTTATGTCTGAAATCCTATCATGCACCCTGATTTTTCAATCTTCTTAAATTTAGTTGGCTGTTTCTATTTATTGCTACAGTATAAATCAGAAAAGGGCATATATCTCAATCTCATGAATTCATCTATGCTAATAGGTTATCAAATAATCCTTTTATGGGTATCACTATTCAATTCACAGGATTCTAAGCCAGAAATCCTTGGCATCAAAATACCTGAAGTTTAACTACAGAAACAGTAGTATGTCAGGCAAAAGTTATGGGACTCTCTTAAACTAAGACTTATGCACGCTTGAGGGCATTTGTTTACTTATTTATTTATTCCCTTCTCAAGATCAATGCAATCGCCAAATCATATTCTATTCCCTATCTATTTCTGGAGGTTTTAGTTGGAAAGCTTTAGCATCCCAGGGTCTCTGAGATTAATTTTGTCAAATGTTTCCAGGCACAACTTCCCAAGGTAATTTGGGTCAGTCAGGTGAGCACCTAAGGAAAATATGAGTCATACACTTGACCCTGGAATAGACCATTATAGTTTACTATAGAATATTGTTCACGTTAAAAATATTTATCTGCTGCTCTAATCAACATCATGACGTCTCTTTTTAAAACCTTTTATTTTTTTTTGCTAAATTCTTTCTGTACTCAGAAAGTTTAACAAAATATTGTTCTTTTGAAGATGCTTGGCTTGAATGGGGATATAGTTTTATTACACAAGCATAGGATGCTTTGGTTTTCAAAAGAAAACATATTTAAAAGCCATTTCTAATTGGCTGACTATGACTGTCCATTGGTCTATTTCTGTATCCAGCTCTCTGTTCTGACAGTTTAACTGTGTCAGATCATTTTTCTTCACATGATTACCCTTCATTTTTATTTCCTGCTTAGATTTGTAAGTTGAGTCCTTACTGCTTATTTTCTCCTTTAGTAAAAAATATATCAGAAATTATAAGAAACTTCTCAATTTCCTGCTGTTTTCTATACCTGTCAATTTCTAAATGGAAAGACAGGAAACCACAATTTAAAAAGATGCCCAACTATAGAGCACAAGAATCCTGCACTCTGGTATTTTAAGGCTTTAAAATAGTTCCAATGACATCTTTCTAAGATTTAAGTCCACTTAGTTCATAAATTGTATTACATGTTTTCAAAAAGAATCTACTATACTTTGGATACAAGTAGTGCTTAAAGCTTAAATGTTTAATTTGGTTGCTCTGCCAAATACTGGTATGTTTGCATCTTGATTAGTTAATGACAAAGACAGGAGTTATGAGGAAAGAGGAAGAGTGATTCAAATGGATCTTATTCAAATTTTAAAGGCTGCTTTTTCACTACAATAGCAACTTCTGAAAGACTAGTGTTTCTAACCAATAAAAATTTTCAGAATCATAGACACTGATTATCAGAAATTTTCCCTGAAGTATTGGGATCATTTCTTAATCTGCCCATTACATAGGGATATTCTTTTATGTTAAGACTGAAAAATATGCTGATGGCTAATTGCCTGGAGCTGTGTGTAGCAAATGATTCTGAGGCGCCAATGAGGAAGAGCACTCCCCTGGCTTCCAAAATGTAGTCCCTGGCCATCAGCATGGGCATCAGCTGGGCACTTGTTAGAAATGCAGATTTCCATTCACCTAGCCTGGGGCCTAGCCGTCTGTGTTTTAACAAGCTCACTGGGTAAGTCTTATACATACTAAGCTTCGAGAACCACTGCTGTAACCCATTAATTATGTCTGCTCTGTGTGCAGATGAACCAAACATCATTTACCTTTCTAAATTAGATGAAATAAAGTTCGTGACACAGTAAATAATATCTAAGTTATTGAAGTTTTAAATTAGGAAATGAACTTCACATTGGGATATTCAGTAAATTTAAAATGAAATAAAAGCTAAAGTAATTACTAGTGAACAACTGTGGTAAGAGAATTTACTCTCATCTGCACTGAATTGCTTCCTTTTTAGAACAAGTTCTCCTCCATGATTCTGTTGAGGCTGTCATTTTTGTGCCTGTTATAAAAATTGATAACAGGAATGGAGAATCCAAAGAGATAAGCAATAAAACATGGTAAGTTGAGTTCATATGGAGCCCCATTCCCCTGGCTGAAATTTAATAAATCCTTAAGTGGCAGCAAAATTCTGCTTAATATTTTATCTAATATATGAGATTCAAACTCTGTCCGTTAATGCTAAAACCTCAGAGGACTTGGTGGAAATATGTTTTAACAAGTACTGTTAACTTCTTGTGGACATCAATAAGATTTTAGGAGAATTTTATCTATGCTGGGAAATTAAAAAGCAGATAGTAGCACACGGCCTTGTTATATAAGGGAATTTTCTTCCTATAGTTAGTTAGGCCTAGTGGTGGGTAGTCAAATATTTTTTTAAGCTAATTTATTTTGAGCAAGAGTGAGTGTGAGTGGGAGAGGGGCAGAGAGAGAAGGAGAGACAATCCCAGGCCAGCTCTGTGCTGTCAGTGAAGAGCCCAGTGTGGAGCTCGAACTCACAAACCATGAGATCATGACCTGAGCTGAAAGCAAGGGTCTAATGCTTAACTGACTGAGCCCTGGGAGTCAGATATTTCTGTTTTGTTGGAATTCTGGTGAAATCTCCATTTCTGGTAAAGGTTAGTGCAAGCAAAGTCCAGTGAGTGGTGTATAGGAGATAATATTGGCAACCAGGGCCTTTGTTTACAAGGCTTACTTCCCAGATGTCCACATGCCTCCTCTCTTCACATCAACTCAAATGCCATCTTCTCAGGTAGGCCCACTTAGACTGTCCCATTTAAAATTTCCATCAACCCCAAAACTTCCCTTCACTCCTGCTCCCACTTACCCCACTCTATTATTTTCCATATTACCTATCCCTTCTAGGTTCCAATTAAATCCTAGATCACCCATAAAAAGGAAATATTAGCAGAAAATCAATGTTCACAGGTTGAATTATGAACTAGCTTTGACCTTTCCCATATGTATTCAAACTCAGCATATACCTGCACAGAGTCGTTGTTATGGGTCAACTAGGAGAGTGATAAATCTAATGGCAATTGTTAATCATAATAAGAACAACTCATAATGATGATGGTATAATAATTATAGCATAGGTACATAAGACATATTAGTGGTATTGGGTCAATACTTAACCTACTTTCATGGTTCAAAGATTGAGAATGAAAGAAAGGGAATGAGTAGGCTGTATATATTCAGAGTGTCTCCAGATTGGTTTTCATGTAATTGCATTTATATGGAATGAAATGGACTGAAGATTCAGAGAACTGGTTAACAATTGATCATAGGTCTTTGCCTTAACAAAACCAAAGGCGCCCTTGTTGATTTGATACGATTTTATCGTCCTTAGGTCTTAGATATAGCAACTGATTAGAAGGGACCACATCTCTGATAAAAACCTTTGGCAATGAAAAGAATTTCACCTCAGCTACAGCAGATCAGCACACTTGTAAATTAAACATCTTCGTCTCAAGTCCACATATGTCTCAGCCTTGCCTGAGAACTGGTCAAGGAAACATATGGCAGCATGAGATATCTAATCAAATCATAGACTCCTTCAAGAGAATACAAAGAAAAATGTCACTTGGAGATACTTCATCCGTGTCCACACTAATGTTAAAATGTCACTCTGCTTAGCAAATCATAGAGAAGGTGATGTAAAACAGATATTGTGTAACTATAAACTGTGATACAGAAAAGTGTGTGCATATGTGTATGCACCTGTGTGCATTTAAGGATAACTGATGATTTATTCTCATGATTATTAGATTTCTCTGTCCACTAATATATATCTAAACCTAAGCTTTCCTTTCTATGTTTTCTCAATTATAAAACTATTTTGTTTCTTATTTCACATAACCTCTTACTTTGACTCTTCAATAGTCCATTTGCTTTAGCCTTCCATGATTTCCTTTTCTGAAATTGGCTTTTTGTTCAATTTATGTACATCTTGTTCATAACCTGATGCACTCCGTGGTTAACTCACCTCCTCAGCTTAACATCTCTCCACCCCATCATTGCTGGCAATTATTATCCCTGTAGGAAACTTTGTTAAATGAATAAGACTCTGTCATTCTCCTGTCTACCTCCAAGGCCTTCAAAATATTGATCTTTCAAAATAAACACCAGTTTATAATCTTTCCATCATTATTTATATTAAATAGAAAGGCAGTCAAGTCATTAGATAAGTAGGCAGGTAAACTGGAATAAAATCATATATAAAATGCATATACAATACAAATCAGAAAATATATTTTATATTTGTGTAATACATTTATTTAAATTTTCACATTCTTATAATTTCTATATTGAGAATTTATCAAGAACTAGAATAGATCAGGAAAAGGATTCAAATAGAAACTGAATTCAGTGAACTATACTCTGAAAATCTGCCTCAGCCTAGCAAAGACAGAAGCAAATGAATAGCTCCAAAGGACTCATTAGTGTTTATGCACGCAACGCGCTTTTAAGAATAGTAGTCAGAGCTTATTGTCGACCCATTATTATCCTAATCCACACAGACCAATTGTAGTCAATATTGCTCCATGCATTACTATCATGAGTGCAGTTGTCTAACATCCTGCCAAAATGCAGAAATTAAAAAAGGAAGATGAGGCAGTAATGGGCCAGGTCAAGACTTTAAAATAAATAAATAATGAATTATCTTTTACTTGATAGCATGAAAGCTACAAATATGGAAGAGGAGGTAAAAAAGATCACTTTCTCATTTTTTGATTCTCCCCTTCAATAAATCTATTGAAATAAATTGACAGCTGCCAAAAATCTATAAAGGATTCAAGTGAAGTGTGTTTTTTTGAAGCATTGCCAATTATCTATAAATTACCTAAAATCATATAAGATTTTCCTTTCCTCATTCCTTATTATGTTTGTAACATTTTATACAATCTATTTTCCAAGTCTAAACTCTTGATACTACTTTTCATTTATCTTTCTATATCTAGAATCAGAATCTATTGTCATGAGTTATCTCAACTATTTCAGTGGCTTTAAATACTGTCCATACACTGAGGAATCCAAAATTTATACCATCAGCCCATACCATCCCTTGAGACATCACACACACACACACACACACACACACACACACATCACTTATTCAACATCTGTATTTAGATATTGAATAAGCACCACAAACTTCATATACCCCAAGCTGAATTTTTGGTTTTACCTCTCATACCTGCTCTACTTCTGCAGTGTCCCTTCTATCCATAAATGACATCACTATTCCCTTAGTCACTCAGATCAACAATTTCTTTCTTCCACACAGCAGGTCCACCTTACAGCTATCTTATTGATCCTATTGATTTTACATTCAAAATGTATTTACCTCACTGGCTACTCCCCTAATTCAAGTCATAATAAATTATGGCCTCCTAACTGTCTCCTTGCTTCCACTGTTTCCTCTTATATACTTTGTTCTCTAAACATCACCCACAAGAAACTTTTTGAAGTGCAAATCAAATTATATACTTCCCTGCTAGTAGGCCTACACTGGCTTCCTATCACAGTCAAACCAAAATTCAGAGACCTTATAATGGCCACCAGAGTCTGTATGATATGGCCACTAGATATCTCTCCAATTTTACCTTCTATTCCTCATATTCACTGTGTTTCAATCACACTGGCCTCTTTGCTTTTCCTTGGACATATGCCTGCTTCTGTCTCAGGAACCCTTTTTTGGTGTTTTCAATTGCATGGGACATTCGTTTTCTAGTATCAGCATTCTTCATTCAATTTACTTTGGTTTTGCAAATGCCACTCCCTCACAAAGGCCTTTCTTAACCACCTCATCTAAAATGGCGCCCTGACACTCTTTGTCCTTATTTTATTTAAAAAATTTTTAAAGTTTATTTATTTATTTTTAGAGAGATCGAGTGAGAGCAGGGGAGGGGCAGAGTGAGAGCGAGAGAGATTCCCAAGCAGGCTCCTCACTGTCAGCAAAAAGCCTGATGTGGGGCTTGTTTATTCTATATCTATCCTTCCATAATAGAAGTTTTGTTAGAGTAGAGACTTTTCTGTTGTTATTCACAGCTGTTTCCCCAGTGTTAGAACAGTGCCAAGTGGAGAGTAAATATTCGATAAATCATTTTTAAATTAGCTGTGAACTAAGTGGATGACAGCTGTGTATCAGTGGTTCTCAACCAGGAGTGATTTTGCTTCCCAGGGACTTGTGGGAAATGTTGGGAAGTAAGGAATAGTGTAACTAATGGAAGATAATAGATTCAAGGCTGATAATCCTTAGGCCAACTCTTTAACAGTGGTACTATTATTATCTCCACTTTACATTTAAGTAAATGAAGGTGTAGAGAAGGTAATTGACTTACCTAAACTCACAAAGATTGTAAATGGGGGAAGTGGGACTCAAGTATGAATCCAAAGTCCATGTTCTTAAGTACTCTTCTCTATTGTCCTCTACTTCCAGATGTAGAGGGGACTTTCCACCACATCAGAACTTAGAAACCAAGTTTCTTCAATATGGTGGCTCAACCCTTTCTAGGTCCTTGAAGACCTATCAATCCAACAGGTTAAGAAGGGGAAAGAGTCAGAACGTTCAAGTATCTAAGATTTTAGGGTCATGTTTATCAGGTTGTGAAAATTACTTCTGCTTACATTCCATTGGCTATAGTTCAGTCACATGTATATACCTAACTGCAAGGGAACATGTGTGCCCAGGAAAAGGAAAACATGGATTTGGTGAAAACTAGCAGTTTTCGTTACAGATCATCCTTCTAATACCAATTAAGAATGACCAATTAATGACCCAATTACCACCCAAAGACCCTACCCCCAAATATCATCACATTGTGAATTAGGTTTCAATATATGAATTTGGGGGAGCCATAAATATTCACTCTATGGTCACATGCATTCCTGTCTCAAAGGGCAACAATCAAAAGCTCCATCTACTTACTGATCCCAGCTTGAAGTTTAAGATCTTTAGGTAATATGTTACCTTCTTCCTTAGGTCTTAATGTGATTCCTTGTGAGTATAGCAACATCTAAACTAAAATGATAAACTTGCTGCATCCCCAGTTAATGCAAACAAGCCAATATACGATGAGGGAGCAGTGACAGGATATGCCCATTAAAAACTTCTAATCAAAAGAGTCGTATGAAAATACGACTCATACAGCAGTCACTGGTGCATGGCAATGATGAAATCCTGCTCAGAGGGCATTTTGAAGAATCCTCTGCTGTTTGCTTAGATCTGGATTTGGTTACCTTGAAGGAACCACTCTGTCCATTATATTCTGCAGCTATTGACTCTGCCAACTGGGAGAGTGTAGACAAATTTGCGGTCTTTAGAGTTATGGGAAAATACATAAATTCAAGATGGTTCCAATTATGAGAAGCGTGAGCTAAGAGTTGGTTCGGAGTCACAAGTCAGTTTTGGCTAGACTCATGGCTTCCCTAACAATTCAATTCTGTCAAAAACCTAGGGGAACACAATAGCATAGTTCCCTCAAAAACCTTATCCATTTTTTTTGTTTCATTTCCACGGTCAGAAACCACATGCAAAAGTTTTTCCTAGATAGAGTTCTCAAGTATTACTTGCCCCTATGTCTCTCCCTTCAACAACCAGTCCTCTCTAAAAAGGAAAAAGAAGAAGAAAGCTCTATTCCTACTAACTGGGGGCAGCTGAAAAAAAAAAAAAAGGGGTGGGAGTGAAGGGCAATTCTCCTTATCTTATATGGTCCATAACTGAATCATCATTTTAATCTGAGAATTCTATACGGTCCTTACACCCTCAGGGATTTTTCAGTCTTATTTCCTATTATTTGAACTCCGGAAATTTCTGGTCAGCTTTTATAATCATCTGGAATCACTGCCTTACATGTTCTGCTTGAAAGCTGGTCAATTATTCTTTCTAGAAAGAGGTAACCGACATTTTTTACCTAACATTCGGGCTCTTTCCAACAATTTTACTTTCCCACGGTTTAGTACACACTTGATTTATCTTCCAACTTACCCCAGGTGACAGTTTTATCAACTCTTTTGCCATGGTAAACAAGAATCTCCGCCTTTATAGCCTTCTATAGTGCTATCCACAACCAGACTGCTAAGCCAATGCTTCGTGTTTTCTTATAGTAGCACCCTACTTCAGATACAAATTTCTATATAAGGTAGGGTAACCTAGCTACAGTAATAACCACCATTCCAGTGGCTTAACAGAGTATAGAAGTATTTTCAATCATATAGCAGTTTCCATGCATATGCTCCTTGCTGCTTTCCTTCGCATGGTGAATCAGAGACTCAGGTAATTTCCATGTGAGGACTGTGCCATCTCCCAGAACGTATAGCTCTTTGCATCCAGCTGGTGTAAAGGGAAGAACTATAAGAACTGTGTATGGGAGGACAAAGAAATCAACTTTATAAATTGTTTTAATTTTTGATACCATCATAAATCACAATTGCCATGATTACAATTTGTATGGTAGATTATCTTCCTATTGACTTGAGTCATTATATTTAATCCTATTTGTTATTGTTGTTACTTGTTTTCCTTTGGAGAAGACAAATTCAACGTTAGGGTGCAAGTTTTGCCTCTTTTTTAAGAAACATCAAAAACTATAGGTCTTCTAGGTATTAAAGGAAAGGTATGCCCAACTCCGGACTTGACAATGTGCTTCTCATTTCCTTACTGCAACATTAGCCTCTACTGGCCCTTATTTCAGGAAATGTTATGACATTTATTTTTACTGAAGCTTTGGCGACTCACCTGTGCTTAATGCCAACCTTTTCTTACCCGACCTCTTCTTTCTTCTTGTACTGCATAAAATTTTGTGACTCACCATTCCTTTCCCTGGCTTTTTGCCCTCCACATTTTTTTAAACACTTGCTATCTTTATGTCAGGGATCTGCTGGCATTATAAACACAGCAGAGGATGGCGCTTCCTCAAACCACACACTTCTGATCAATAGCTTTTTTGTAACAATTCCTATCCTCTTTCATTGAGCAACTTACTTCTGTGTCTGTCTGATTTCACAAGGAAATATTGATCTGTATCATCCAGCTATGCTAGAACATAAACTTTTATAACATATGTAAGTGGAATTGAAAGAAATTGGTAAACAGAAAGCTAAAGAATATCCCTCAGGGAGAAAGAAATCTAAATACCTAAATGGAGGGGCGCCTGGGTGGCACAGTCAGTTGAGCATCTGACTGTTGATCTTGACTCAGGTCATGATCTCATGATTTGTGAGTTCTAGCCCTGCATGGGGCTGGGCCCTGATGGCACAGAGACTGGTTGGGATTCTGTCTCTCCTTCTCTCTGCCCCACTCCACTCATGCACACACACTTTCTCTCTCTCTCTCAAAAATATATACATACATACATATATACATACATACATACATACCTAAATTGAACCTTAAGTCCCATTCCAGATCTCATGGTACTTCAATGGTGATGCTTTGAAAACTCAGATCTTAGTGAGGCATCACATACTCATGACTGGATTGCTCCCAGTTCCAATCTGTGACACCAGCTATGACACCTAGATCTAGGAGTGGTTTCTATGTTCTATTAGGCCAGTGTTTTTTCTTTGGCTTTTGATTTTGTTTCTGTTTTATAGAGAAGGAGAGATAAGGGGGATTGCAAGCAGGGGGTAGGGGTCAAAGGAGAAAGAGAGAGAATCTGAAGCAGGCTCCATGCTCAGCATGGATCTGATGCAGGGCTTGATTCCATGACCCTGGGATCATGATTTGAGTTGAAATCCAGAGTCAGGCACTCAACTGACTGAGTCAGCCAGGTGCCCCTAGGCCAGTGTTTCTTAAATTTTATTATGCTATATATCATCCAAGATCTTGTGTAAATGCAGATCCCTGTTTTGTAAGTATGGAGTGGGGCCTGTGGGTCTGCATTTTTAAGAACTCCCAGATGCTGTTGTCTATGGGCCACACTTGGAGGAGCACAGATCCAGGTCATGCCTGGGAAATGAAAGAGGTGGTTACAGGGCCTCTGGAACCTGAGAATATACTTGCATTCTGTACTCTTTCCAAGTACATACTTGGGGGCTGGATCTGGTCCAGTGTGCATTACTGAAAAGATTTATTGTCATGAAACCCCACAGTGAAGATTATAGGCTCTGAAGGACACTGGAACCTTCTCTTAAGTGTTAATAATATCCTCTTATCTACCATACACTATGTACAAATGCAAAGGAAGTTACACAGAAATATTTTTTTGCATTGCTCATAATAAAATAGTCTATAAATTGGAAGTATTATGGAATCAAAAAACTTGAAGCATCTAAAAGGGCAATCAATCAATTCTGACATGGTATATTCTTCATGCATTTAATGTTCTATTATTTTTAGATACATTTGCTTCGTTCCATATTTCACTGAGCAATTATTAGACCCACTTTTCTCATCTTGATAATTCATGAAATGTTTTATAGTTCCACTCATACATAAATCTTAAATAGGTTTAAGTAGAGAAGTGAACTGCACATTCTCATTAGATGGTATGCATATCGTTTATAACCATATGTCTTATGACCAAGCATTAAATTAAAATAATTTTAAGTTGCCTTTTACAGAAGAATTATTTTCTCATTCTCTTTAAAGTAAGCCAGATTCCATGGGTTTGCTGTTTTTGTTTCTGCATTAAAAATGAAATTTCTTATCATTCCCTTTCCAGTAGGACTTAAACACTAACTGGTAAACCTTCTTTTGCTTAGTTATCCCAGGTGCTTAATATATTTGACATTCTGGTAGAGCCCTTGTCTCTCATGTATGCTTTAAACAATAAAAAATTCACAAACTTTAGAATGCAACTTAAATTTTCACTCAATTGTTTATTTCAAATGTAGCTTTCCTTTCATAATAGCTGAACACTTGAAAATTGTTTACAATTACTTCCTTCATAATTTCAGACCCCAAATGATTGCTTTTTATCTCCCAAATGCTTTTCAAAATTGGCTATGTGTTGATGTGTTGAGTGAGTCAGCGTACTGTAGCACAATTGACTCGACCTTTACATAAACACATGATATTTTGTAATTAGAAATTTAAGGCTACTTTCCCCTAATCATTGTCCATCAATTGCAATACACTTTTATCCCCCCATAACCTTTGGTGTGGCCACTATCTCAAATTCTGTCTCAATGTTTTATTACTAAAGTGTCATTGTTTTTCTTTTTCTTTCATGTTAAATTGGAATTATTGTTATGTCTTTCTTTTAAAAAAATATGTATTCAAGAACTGTTGTTCTAAGCCTGGAAATTCTGTGTTCCAGCTATATAATTTAGCCTACTAGCTATCTATTAGTGATGGCCCTGGTGCTCTCTTTTTTACGTATTCCTTTGACATTGCTATTGAAAACCTTAGCCCATCCAATTACATAGCTCCCTTTGTGGAACACATTTCTGACTGTCTGTGGTTTTACTATCAAAGCATAGAGTACCTGACTTTTGCCTTTTTCCATCCTTATTGATTATTTTTTCATATCACAAAAGAGGCAATACCTTTTTATGTGCATGGTTTCAATAAAAGTCTATCAGGAAAAGAACACAGTGTAAAGCTTCTCTTAAGTTTGGGTTTCATGATCTGAGCACTTTGTGCCATTGGGAGCACCTCTCAGGGATCTGACTGATTCCCAAAACATCTTCTTGGGTAACTCAAAGCAATGTCAATTTGAGCCTCAAAAAAAAAAAAAAAATACTGTGGTAGTGTATTATTGCAGGAATTAGATTCCCTTTCAGAGTCTTAGAAAACAATCTCTTCTGTCAAAGTGAGAGAATAATCTAAGAGAAACTAACCACATGATGCACAGAAACATACCTTTAGATAACTCTCAACAACACATAACTTAAAAAATTGCAAAATCTACACCCTATTGTTTGCACTGGAGGTTTGGAAGTTTCCTAATCATCATGTATCTCTAGGTAAATAAGAACCAACGGCCCACAGCAAATGGATAGATGCAATTTTCCAGTACTAGTTTGAGAATTTCAGGAGAAAGGAGTCACGTCTTATTCAGTTCCATATTAGTTCCTAGCAGTGCCTGACACACAAAAAAATACATTTGTTGAATTCAAGCCAAGGTTACTTATGTTTTTAAATTAAATAATGATCCATAACTTATATTATATACTTTTTTACAGATTTTATGTTTAGAATTTTGTGCTTCATTCACTACATATAATTCCTAGTTGTTTTTAACATTACAAATTCATTGTGAGAGTAAAATAGCAATGGAAAGAGAGTAATAAGGAGCAGATGTTATGCTAAACAGCTTTTGACTTGACAAATAAAGAAAAGCACCACATTGAGATCTCAAAAATATGAAATTACTTGTATATGACTTTTTAAAAATTACATTTTACTGATAGTTCAGCATTCAGTCAAAATTTTAAAGTGTTTTTTTGAAAACTGAAAATACTTGTTTTTACATAAATCCTATTTATGAAATCATTACAATAATATTATCATTCTTTTTAGTCACTCTTCCACATTTTTACCTCAAAATATTTTAGAGTTCACATGAGACACATACTTTGGTATTTGAGCATTCTTGCAAAGTTCTAAGCCTCAGTTAATTTTCTTAGTGATTTATAAAACACTACAGAAGAATAGAAATCTTTCATTTAGAAAGTCTGAATGAAGCACCAATAGCAGTCTCCATGGGAAAGTTAAAGAAGCAATGAACTGCAAAGCATGAACTCAAATGGTTGGATTTGTAAATCAGAAGTGCTCAGATTTGAAATGTATAATATCTACTCATACTCCAGTTCAAACAGAAATGGAGAAGGTCTGAAATTACTAGATGTTTATTAACTAAAGGCATACAGCACAAATATCCATAGAAGGACTGTCAGTGGCAGTTCTTTATAGAATATATCTCACTCAATAATTCCCAAACTGGAGGAAAACTAGTTAAGTAGGTTAAGTAATTTGATCAAAGGCACCTGGCCAAGGGAAATGGCTGAGACACAATTGTGGAACTGATTTAAAACTGAAGCTCCTTTTACTGTTTCAGGCTATCTCTCTGTTAGGATATAACCAATCATCATAAATTTTGCATTTTCAATTCTAAATAAGAATCTTTGGACTGATCTCAAGAACCATGAACTGCAGTGATGGCTCAGCCAAAATTTGTTTGCTACTGAGAAAGTGACCTAAAGTATTAGTTTCCACTTCTGAAAAAGGAGAGCCTGAACAACGGACTTTGAAGATCTTTCCCCCACTCCAACAGTATGCATTATAACATTTGGGAGGTGAGGTAACATGTTATAAATTATGAGTGAAAGAAAAATAATATTTTATAATGCAATTAAAAATAAACTGTTTTCAAAGAAAGCCATATATTTAATTCTATTCACCTAATCCATATCAAGACACAAAAAATGTACCTTTTAAGCATTTTAACAATTTTAAAAATATGCATGTTTATAATTCAAGGAATTTATAGTTGTAAAAAAAAAAGTAAGAAACTTAACAGAAGGTCTTCAAGACCTCAACTTACTCATTTGTTCAATTGACATAAACCATATTGATAGTCTCCTTAAAAGTATAGTGACAAACTGAATTCTCTCTCCATTAGGCTTTTCCCAGGATATAAATGCACTTTTGTTCTTAAGAATTGAACTTTAGGATTGCAGAGGGACCATTGTATTCATTGCCAGAATCATTTGTGTCTGATATACACAATTATAATGACAATTATTATTTTTTTATTTTATTATATAATGTTTATAATTCTGATCCGTGCAGTAATTTGGTCTTGCTCAAAATGAGTTCTTGCCCTTTTCCTGGGCTCCTGGAATGTAACTTCTTAAAGCCTTGGAATTCCCCAAGTGATAGAATGTCTTTGTAATTCATGGTGAGCATCTCAGACCATACCAGATAGTTTATACCAACAAGGTGCCTAACGACCCGAAGTAGAGCAGCACTTCGATGTTATTTTTATGACTCTGCCTTCAATTAATTGTCTTCAACTGATTGACTATTTCCAATCAAATTGAATGTATCAAATAAGAAAGTGCTTCTCATATTCTAACAATCCTAGCTAAACCAGAAGCATTTTGCATAAAGAAACTATTATTCAGGAGAATATTTCTTCAAAGACCAATGCCAAAACTTGCACCATCAGCATTTACTACTATATCTCGATTTTCTGCTTTTCTTCCTCCTGCCGTTCCTCCTGCTTCTTCCCTATGGCTCGAATGGGCTGGAATTTCTAGACGTGGCCTGATCCTCACTGGTTGTTTCCTATCTTGTTTAAAAATGACATTATCATCAATCCTTGAGCTCCAAATTAGAGAACGATCTTCATCACTTCTCTAAAGCCTCACCCAGAATCTTTACCAATACTTTTTGTTACAGCCTAACTCTATATTTTATGGCTGACCACTGACAGTTTTCAAGTCCCATCTTTCCCTTCTCTCGGCCCACAGCTGGGAAAGCCACCGAGAAAGTCTTCATCCATCTCCCTTGGCACCAGCAGGAATTTGAACTATGGAAACTCAGCCCCCGTACAAGAACACTTACTCTAGTACTACCCTATGACCAAAATAAAAGCAAAGGTCCCTCCCTTTGCCCAGGCTTTTGTCTCTGCCCTACTGTCACCAAAGAGTCCCCTTATATAAGCAGCAAACCTTTTCAGAACTTCTTAGTACACATATGATACCATCAATCTGGACAATAAACAATTTTATTGGAGGGAGAGGTGGGCAACGAAAAAAACCTTTTCTTTTTTATCTCATCAAAATTTTTCTTATCATCCAATGTATTCCCTAACGTATTTTAAAGCAAAGCTCTTCAATGTTCCACTTTCCCTTTTCTCATTGTCTCCTGAACACAATTCAGTAATACATTCACTCCCAGAGAGCCTCTTATTGTGAAGGTCAGCAAAGATCTTATTACTTAATCTTAAGGTCAATTCTTAGACTTCTTGCTTGAATTATCAGCAATGTTTGATTCATTTGATTACTCTTCCACTTTGAAATATTTCTGTCCCCCTGGCTTTTAAGACGCCATGATCTATACATTTTCTCCCACTTCACTGGTGCTTTTCTTGTCTCTTTAATTTGTTCCTCCTCATCTGTCTAACCTCTCAGTGTTGGAATGCTCCAGGTTTCAGTCCTTATGATGAGAGAGTGTGAGGCAAGCTGAGGGCAAAGTACAGGCTAACAGCACCCCACGCCCAAGTGGAGTATGTGTGATATCCCTCAGACACTCCTGGCTACCCACAAACAAAGGAAAGGGGTTTAAGTGCTTGCCACGGTGACATGGGAAACAAAGGCAAATGAAAACTTAAATTCCTTTACTGCCTACAGCCCACTGACAAGTCCTTGAAACCGGCAGAATGACCTCCTTCTAGGAGCTCAGCTGCCTTGATGATGACACTTTGCTAGGGGCAAAAGAGAATCTTGGCTTAACATTATCCGGAACCCCCAGGACCATGTGAGTCTACTTTAGCATATAAAAATTCCTTTGGAAATTTCCTTTCTCTCAGCTTCTCCAAGATATATGCTGGCAATCATACTCCAAGCATATGGCCCCCAGATATACAGCTGAAGGATTTCATTACTGAAGTTTTACTAAATGGTAATAAATGCCATTTTCTTAATGACACCTAACCTCTCAAGGTCCTGGAAACCTTGTTTCCAAAATTCCTTAGGGACTTACTTTATCCCTAACCCCCTCCCAACCTGAGGATATATGATCAGTTACATGTCATGACCTCAGTGCAGCTTTTACTGCCCACAGGTCCTGTCCCCATGCTTTAATAAAATCACCTTTTTGCACCAAAGACGTCTTCAAGAATTCTTTCTTGGCTGTCAGCTCTGGACCCCACCATCACCCTAAAATTTCATCACTTAGACCTCCTCACTATCCCTAGGTAGTCTAATCTGTGAACTGAGAACTACCAAATATCTA
The DNA here is from genome assembly GCF_008692635.1 of Crocuta crocuta. Lineage (NCBI taxonomy): Eukaryota > Metazoa > Chordata > Mammalia > Carnivora > Hyaenidae > Crocuta > Crocuta crocuta. Next base: position 7,970,138 of record NW_027529174.1, on the reverse strand, counting down.
TCTCAAAGTTTGACCCCTCCCCTAAACTCCAAAATTTTAGAATTCAACTTCCTACTCAATATTTCAACTTGGATGCCTTAACATCCATTTCAAATTTAACCATATCCAAGACTGAACCGCTGGCATTCTTTCCCCCACTGTTCTCCATCTGCAGCTTATTCCATCTCATGTAATAGCCACTCTATCTTTTCCTAAAGACATTCTTACATCATCTTTGTCTTTCAGATCTCTCATTCAATTGTCGCAAAATCCTGTTGTCTCTATCCTCAGAATATTTCCAGAAGCCAAAGTCTCACTATCTCCACTGCTATCAGACTGGTTGAAAGCATCATTATACGAAACTGGATTACTAAAATACTCTCTTAAATAACTTTAATTGAGGGTGATATTTTACAATAAAACATATCAGAGGGGAGATTGGTGGGGAGATGGGTGAAATAGGTGAAGTTTCATCCCCATCATGATGGGCAGTGAGTAAAGATGTATAGAGTGGTTGAATCATTATATTACACACCTAAAACTAATATGACACTGTATGTTAACCATATTGGAATTAAAATTAAAAACTTAAACTATTAAAAAAATTTAAGTTTATTCATTTATTCTGAGAGACAGAGAGAGAGAGCATGGGATGGGCAGAGAATCCCAAGCACATTCCACAGTGTCAGCACACAGCCCTGTGCAGGGCTTAAACTCATGACCTGTGAAATCATGACCTGAGCCAAAACCAAGAGTCAGACCCTTAACTGACTGAGCCACCCAGGTGCACCCAGTTTAACAACTTAATAAAAAATAAAGATAATGTGTTAATAAAAAAGTAACAAATTAAATTAAATATAAGGTACAACACATATTAAGTGTCTCAAGCCCAGAAGCCCTGGGAATGCCTCCAAGATAATTGAGAAGTTTGACCTCAAGTTACCTTTCCAATCTTCTCTCTTACTTTATCCACCCAGTGCATGGGGAAGTGGAGGTAGCTAAGTAATGTGTAGCATTGGATTATAGAGCTTATTATATAAAGAAAAGGCAGTAGAGAAAGTACATAACATTTTGGGGAAAATAATGGAAAAGGGAACGTTGTGTTTCTGGGAATAGAAAATCATCCATGGGGGCGCCTGGGTGGCTTAGTCGGTTAAGCGTCCGACTTTCGCTTGGGTCATGATCTCGCGGTTCGTGGGTTCGAGCCCCACGTCGGGCTCTGTGCTGACTGCCAGCTCAGAGCCTGGAGCCTGTTTCAGAGTCTGTGACTCCCTCTCTCTCTGACCCTCCCCTGCTCATGCTGTCTCTCTCTCTCCTAGAAATAAAAAAAACAAAAACAAACAAACAAAAAAAAACATTAAAAAGAAAATCATCCATGACCTTTAATCTGTCTAGCTAATTCACCAACTCTAAAAGTATAGTTGAGTGAAAAAAATTCCATTTGGTGAAAAAGCATGTTCCTCTTACAAATTATGATTATGGTCAATGTTGAGGATTAATTACTTAAAATCAACTTATTTTTAAAACTACACAAGGGGTGCCTGGGTGGCTCAGTCGGTTAAGTATCCAACCTCAGCTCAGGTCATGATCTCATGGTTTGTGAGTTTGAGCCCCATTTCGGGCTCTGTGTTGACAGCTCAGAGCCTGAAGCCTCCTTCAGATTACATGTCTTTTCCTCTCTCTGCCCCTCCCATCCTCATATTCTGTCTCTCTCTGTCTCTCAATTTAAAAAATTTTTTTAAAAAACTACACAAAAAAGTCTTTTTTTTTTAAATGAGGAAGTTTTATTATTTGGTATGAGTGAGTCATCACTCTCAACCACAAACCAGTAACAAGTTAAATTTTAGATTGAGAAAGGTAGAAACAACAAGGCATATCATCAGATGTCATTCCTTCTATTGTTAACAATTGGCTAGCAACATAAATTTGTAGCTTACTTTAAGATAAGAAAATCTATATATTTCTAAATTTGAAGCTTTCTATAGTAAATAGGAAAGCACTTAACAAAAGACTCATAACCAGACAAAACTAGGTAATATTAGTAGACCTACACACTGGAGAGTTAAACTATTCTATAATTCTAATAATCCTGTATTAGAATTCTTAAAGTAAAAACAAAATTACTATGAAGTATAAAGGTATTCATCATAATATTCAAGGCAATTCTACTGCACTGAGTATTCTTGATTTCTCCTAGGAAGTCCTGTCTACTTCCCTCCATACGAAATATGGGGGAACATTTTGTTCCCCCCGTGGGTTCTGCACTTTGCTTTCTGTTATCTGCACTTTGCTTTCTGTTACTTGCAATTTCATCAATTTATGTTTAAATTCAAATCCCATTCTCAAGAGGCCATTTATTTCCCCATTAGTATTCCCTCTATAATCTAGGTACTCCATCGGCATATGAATCACCAGCTCTAAATGTAGTGTTATGGCTCCACCAATGTAGCTTCCTCTAAGAATGCTTTAAAAAGTCATTCACCCATCGTATCCGCCCAGGCCAAGGTCGTAAAGAAAAAATAAATCCAAATGTAATTCTGCTGCTTGGTCAACTAACTTCTATGTATATTATTATAATCATCATGTAAAGGAAGGTGGTTCTTGGCCTGTGGTTCCTGGACCAGCTGAATCAGTATCACCTAGGAGGTAATTTGAATAAAAATTCTGTCTCCCCCAAGCTTACTGAAATAGAAACTATGGGGGTTGAGTCCAGAAGTCTTTGTTTTAACAAGTCTCCCAATTATTATAATGCAGCTAACATTTGAGAACATTTCCATAGGAGAAACACTGCTGAGTAATGTACATTGTACAAGGTGTAGAAAATCAAGTGGTTTACAATATAATATATGGTCATACTAAAGATACTGCCACCATCCCTTCTCACACACAGAAATTGATTTGTGTGGAGTTTACTTAATGTCAGTGCATTTTTAGATTGAGTGCTGCTCCAATGAACAACTCAAAGGGGTGCTCTTCACATCATAATCTATGTGACTGCTCCCTGTTACAGAAGTGTATATCAGAGTCTCAATTAAAAAAAGAAAAAAAACACTGTTTCCAGTAGAACTTCATGAACTCCATTCTTTACGCCCCTGTGTATTCATGAGGCACAGAGTAAAAACTAAAACAAAAGCTGTGATAAATAGTTGTGACATGATGTCATCAACTTGTATTTTTTTGGTTTTGAAATTTCAGTGTGAAGCCTCTTTTTTTTTGAATCTATACATCTTAATTTGTGTTCAAATTGTCCTTAAGAATCTATGACGTGTGTGTGTGTGTGTGTGTGTGTGTGTCTTATACATAGGTTTATTGTAAGTTCTTTTCTTTTTTTAAAAATTTGTCAAGATCAGAAAAAAAATGCTTCATGTGGGTCTCTTTTTTATGTTGGGGATATTTTAAGATAATAATCAGCTTGAGGGAGTGGCCATCTGAGTACATGGCAACCATCTTGCATTCAGAACCAGCCTTGGAATTTCTACTTACGGTTTGGTAAGGACAGGATTTGGCTGCAGCCTCCAGCACTCCATATGTTTGATTTAGAATATTTTCCATGTTGTCACTATTTTTTCACAGATGCACAGATGAAAGGCAAAGTGGGTTAAGCTGCCATAAAATACTAAGCTGTATTTTACAACAACCGCACAATGACTACCAATGAATCTCGGCTGAAAATTGTTATGAGCAGGCCCTTCCTTTTGCCTTTTTGTTCAGGTTGCATAGAAAGAAAAGGTTGGAAGCAACTCAAAGAAGTCACTTCAGTGTCTTCTTTGGTCTCTAATAAAGCTTCTACTTTGATCTACCCAAAAAAGAGAGTTATCTGTTTGCTTTGAAGAATACAGAAAAGCAAATCTTGATAACATTCCAGTTTAAAGGCATTTAATTTGTTTTGACACCTATTGATTACCTATGCCAGGTATGTACAAAGGAACATAAGGCATGGCCCTTGCCCTAAAAAAAATCTCATAGTGGTCCCAAAGCACACCTAGCTAAGAATAACAATTGTCAAATGTTTTATACATTAAAGAGGGTTTTGTAACATTTCTGTGAGATAGGTATTATTATTATCCTCATTTTATAGAAGTGGAAGTGGATTTCCCCAAAGGTTTACAACTAAGTTTGCAGAGTTAAGATTTATGTCAAAATATTCTCATTTCAAAGGCCATTCTCATTCTATGGCACCACACTGCCTCTCTGGTGCCATCATTTCCTGATTTTCACAGCAGGGAAAAGGAGCAGTGAATTGGGTGTGGACACTAACATGTGGCAGAAACAGTTCTTGGGTATGTCTGACTCTCCAAACATGATTTTTGAAGGCATATGGTGTAAAACATTCACTGAAAATGTATACAGTTATATAATTCAAACCTGACTAATCTAGTCTACCTCCTGAACTCATGGCAGACATTGCTAATCAACATTAGCTTAATTAATCAGATGAGAGGGCTCCCTTTGAATGCATGTGTATTAAATCATTATGATGTACACTTTCAATATCTTAATAATTTATCAATTACACCTCAATAAAGCTAAAAAAAGAGAATTTAGCACCAGATTTTTTATTCACAAAGAACTGATGGTGGTCATTACTAAATCTTCAGAGTTAACATATAAAATGAAAAAGGGTTTACTAGTCTTAGTCTACTCTAAATCTTTTCTCCCAGGTTTATAGTTATACTAAGTACACTGTAAATCTTTAGTAAAGTATTAAGTACTAGATAAATACCAAGTTATAGGGCATCCAGAGTTTATTCCATCAACCAGCTTCCTTACTTTGTTGCAGAAGAAAATAATAATAATGGTATCAAATTCTTAATGACAATTTCTGATGATAAATCTTGCTCTGATTTAAGTAACCCTCTTCATTCCTTCTCTTCCTGTGGATAATTTCATCAGGGGATTAGAGGTAGAATTTAGGCCATATCCGATTGAGTCATAAGAAGTGGTTTTGGACAGAAGTGTTAAATACATATTACTCTATTTAGAAGTTTGAATTAAGAAAACTATTTGGAGGGGAACATCCATGCAACAGGTGTGAATTTATTCAAGAATAATCAACCGCAAGAAATGTCGTATTTTAAATCTAATTATCCTGGTTCACAGGCCAGTCTCTTTGAAATTTTGCCACATAGTGGAGTATATAATATAGAGACACTGGGTGCAGAGCTCTAACATCCATCAATCCTCACAGTCAAAGAATCTCATCTTTTGCTCAGATGAGGCTGTCTTTTCTGTCCTCTCTGTGCCCTGATCCTTCTGTGTTGTGTAGTATAGCATCCAGTAGTTCGATATAGCTATTCCACACACAAAACATGGCCAGTCTGATTAGGTATTCTGCAAGTATAAAAAATTTTTTACTGCACTTCGAAGACTTCCTATGAAAATAAGAATCTTAAGTATTTCATTAACAATTTTTATATCGAATACTTATTGAAACAATAATAGCTTGGATATGTTGTGGTAACTCAAATCTATTATTAAAATTATTTTCACTCTTTACTTTTTAGAAAATATGGCCACTAAAATATTTAAAACGTGTAGTTTATATGTCGGTTGGAGAATACTGCTTTAGTATATTTCAGCTAAATTTATTGATGAGCCCATCCTTATGAATACTGCCCTACATTGTTACTTATTTTGGAGCATTACCCCCAAACAGAATCAGTTATCACACATTCTCTCCATCTGCCAAATAATTTAGAAAGTTAAATTTTTTGGATGTCCTGGAAGGGGCAAAGAGAGGGAAACATTTCTCTCTCTCTCTCTCTCTCTCTCTCTCTCTGTCTCTCGGGTTGAGAGGAATACAGTTAGGATTTCCCAGTTAGACTTATTTCAGAAGTATCAGCATCACTGTGAGATGGAAACATCGATCCATGGTAAGGAAAATAGTTTCTCCCTGTGTTACTGTAAATTATGTAACATAGTGTTTCTGCTCTGTTCTTCTGGGTTTGTTTCCTAATCTCAAACATAGAACAGATCATTAAGCTCTTTCCCATCTAGACTTCCTGTACTCTGTGGAAACCATGACCTTCTTTTCCAAATCTTTAGACAGAAAACTAATCCGACTGTGGTAGACAAAAATGAGGTTCCATCAAAAGTTTTAATCTTATGCCTTCATAGAAAATTTAACTTTCTGGGGCGCCTGGGTGGCTCAGTCGGTTAAGTGTCCAACTTCAGCTCAGATCATGATCTCGCAGTTGTGGGTTTGAGCCCCGAGTAGGGCTCTGTGCTGACAACCAGCTCAGAGCCTGGAGCCTGTTTCAGATTCTGTATCTCCCTCTCTCTCTGAACCTCCCCTGCTCACGCTGTCTCTCTCTCTCTCAGAAATAAATAAAACATAAAAAAAAAAAAAGTTCGACCTTCTAACCTGACACAGTTGGCCATGCCACATGTAGCTATATTGGGTAAGCAGATTATGGCAAAACGGAATTACTAGACCGTTGACCATGAGCCAATTACTTTATCACGCAGAAAAAGTTTCTTTCAGTTTCATTTATATTTTATTCTCCTCATAGAACAGGGCTCTGTTTTGTGCCTGATTCCCTTAGTATCATTTTAATCAAGTGCTTTTTGCATCTCTGGTTCTACCTATGGATTCTGTGCCCTCTTGGGTTTCATAAAATGGTATGATGTTTGTGGCTTCGTGGTGAGAAACACAATGTTCTGGTCTTGCACCCAAGTTAAACACAATGGAAAATGACTCTCTTCTGAAGATGGATGCTTTTCTTCACAACTCAATCTGATGATAATATTAACTGTCATTAATATAAAGTCAATATTCATTTTAAAACAAATGGAAATGACTTTTCATTGAAATTACAACTGTTTTAAAAAGTCTGATATAATTAATGTTTATAGTCTTCTAATTTATGCCTGAAAAATATACCAGAATATGGTATCTTGTCCATATTTCATAAGATCTGAGTAAAGGTTTGATTTTAATTTTTTAGTGTTTAATTTTCCAGAAAACATTACATTTATAAGCTGATATATCATTCTGAAAATTGTACCAAAATTGACGTGACTCAGCTGCAATTCAACAAAATAAGATGCTCTCCAAAAATTTTCTTCTCAGGAACACTGCCAAAGATATATGACTGTCCATTAAAACAAACTATTTTTTGTTTGTTTGCTTTCAAGGGGAGTTTTTTGACAAGTTCCATTAGCTAGTTTATTTATGTTTTATTTATCAACTCTAATGTACATATTATTCTAATGTTTGATTTTTAGATATTGATATCTTCCCATTAAAATATTAAGATCTGTGTTTATTAATATTTCATGACGGGCGATACAGGAATGATCTTCAATTCTAGTAGGGAATAATACATTTTTGGAGGCACTCTTCTATCTTGGAGTTATATCAGAGAATAGGAGTGATTATACAAAAGCATTCTCTAGGTATATTGAAGAAACAAGTTGATGAGTAGGTGGTTTAAGAATAATCTTGAAGAAAAATACTCCAAATCTTTTGGCTATAGCCTTCGAGTACTATGTTTTTAATTTCAGACAGATGAAAAACTATACTGTACTGTGTCCAAATAAAAGCTAATTAAATAGTATTTTAATCGGGTTTACTGAATTGCCCAGTTTTATCTGAATTAAATACAACAAAGGATTTGTTTTTCAAAGCTTCTACATAATCTATCATAACCATCTCTACTCCAATATTCATCCACTCCTTTGTCTCTGCCCCTAATCTTCTGCTGAAGTCACTCACAGTAAGACCACCAAGTCACCAATGTCCTTCTAATAACTGAATGTGAGCTTACTATACTGTATTTATTGATACCATTGACACATGATCTTATTAAAATGCTTAGAAATTTATTTTTTTAATTTTAATGTTTATTTTTTTGGCAGAGAAAGAGACAGAGTTTGGGGGTACGGGAAGAGAGAGAGAGAGGCACAGAATCTGAAGCAAGCTCCAGGCTCTGAGCTGTCAGCACAGAGCCTGATGCGGGGCTCAAACTCCAAACCCTGAGATTATGATCCAAGCCAAATTCGGATGTTTAACTGAGTCACCCAAGCACCCCTAAATACTTAAGAATTTAAACTCTTTCCTTCATTGTTTTCTGTATAAATGCTTTTTCTTAGTTTTGCTTGTATCTGTGTTTGTTCATTTGCATATTTCATGTGCCTCCTGTATTAATGTTTTAAATAAAGAGAGTTTATTGAGGGAAGAAGAAGGATTAAGACAGCAAACAAGAGAGGGGTGCTTGGGTGGCTCAGTCAGTTAAGCATGGGACTCTTGATTTCAGCTCAGGTCACAATCTCACAGTTTGTGGGATTGAGCCCCAGGTCGGGGTTGGGATTCTCTCTCTTCCTCTTGTCTGCCCCCTCCAAATGAAAATATGTATTTTTTTTTTTAAGGCAACAAGAGAAATAGTGCTTTCAACAACTCAGAGAAGACAGATATTACCACCTCTGGGACAAAAGGTGGAAGGGGAAGAAATTGTTCCTGAAGCCCCTAGAAAACAGGAGTCATGGAAGAGAGGCCAAGTAGTGAATGCTTTTATTGCAGAGGGATTCAGTGTTAGAAAAGCAGTACCAAGTAGAGAGGCACCAAGGAGAAGGAACCATCCCAATCTTTCTGATTTCTCTCCAATGATGTCACACCCTCCTTTTGGTCACACTTGGCTGGAAGCCAGCCAGAGAGCTTGAGGGATACAGTTTCTAAAAGGTCAGCCTCTTGGAGCCCAGAGCTATGCAAAGATGTCAGAAAAAATATCTGGTTTGGGGGTGCAGGCAGACAGAAAGTCAAGAATTTCTGGTTAAAATTGGCAGAAACATACGCACGCACACACACGACTGTATTCACATATCCTTGGAAATAAAGTAATCCCAAGTTACAAATTATGAAGAAAAACTGTTAACTTTTCATGTTGTTAGAGTTTTCTAATCTGATAGACAAAAAATGGAATGTCATAATGCATATTTTGTAATAAGTTTGGCCAACCATACTTAATTTTTTCTCTGTGAAACGTTTACTGGTTTACTTGGCTGCATTTTTAAGAGTTGTTGATATCCTCTAGTACTTACAAAACATCTTATAATTAAATAAACTCTTTTTCAGTTATGTTGGAAATATTCCGTCTTGCCACCTACCATAAGCACTAATTATTACTATGCTCGTACGTATTCTTTCACAAATATTCTATCCATATACAACCATATTTATGTATAACTTTTTCATATAAGGGATGCATATCCTTTAACATACAGGGAAACTTAGCTTAGAAACTCTTCAGTATTTTTTTTATTTACAGTGCGTTTTGAGGGTTTCTTTTCCTTATCAATACATACCTCATTCATTTTTAAAGGCAGATAACAACACCATGTATGTATATAAAATTTTGCTAAAAGATCTCTTGCTATTAATTATTTCTGGTATGATATTACAAATAATACTACACATTGTATGTGTATATATATATTTTTTAATGTATGTCAGCATATATGTAGGAAATTATTGAGTTGAAAGATATACACAATTTAAGTCTTGATGGTTATTATCAAGTAGTTAACTCAAAGCAAACATGCAAATTTACATTCTATTAACAGTAAGGGAATACTTGTGTAAATCAAACATTTTAACTTTTGTGAACATAATAGACCAAAAAATAGAATGTGATAGTAGTGTTAATTTGCATGTCTTTGATTCTGAGTGAAGTTGGGCATATTTTGATTTTTACAAGACATTTGAATTTTTTCTTCTATATTTGGTGTTTTTATGTGTCTTTGTGTGCAGGTATGTGCATTTATATAAGATCTACCTTATTGGTTTTATTTACATGATTTATATTTTATAATTTTTGTTCACTTGATCTTCTTTGGCATGAGAAAGATACATCAAAGGAACAGAATAGAGAACAGAAATGGAAGCAAATGCATACAGGGATTTAGCAAAGAGCTAAATGTGGCATTTCACATCAATAGCAAAAAGATAGATTTTTTAAAGTTTATTTATTTATTTTGAGAAAGAGAGCATACAGAGCAGAGAGAGGGAGAGGGAGAGAATCCCAAGCAGGCTCTCCATAGACCCCAGCGTGGGGCTTGAATTTATGAACCATGAGATCATGACGTGAGCTGAAATCAAGAGCTGCATGCCTAACTGACTGAGACACCCAGGTGCTTCTGGAGTTTCTTTTTTGTCTCTTAAAAGTCTTTAGAATGACTGCTAGCCACTAAAACAAATAAAGCAGTATCCCAATATCATTTTTTTATTGGAATACTCTTAGAGAGATCAAAGTAGAAGATGTGAAAATTAATCTTATAAGAAATAGAAAAAAGAGTACATGATAGATGGTTCTCCATCCCCTCACTTTCAATCTGAAAGAGTCCTCAGTTCTAAAATGGGTCTCTTGTAGATGGCATATAGATGGATCTTGTTTTTTTTTTAATCCATTCTGAGACCTTATGTTTTTTGATTGGAACATTTACTCCATTTACATCCAGAGTTATTATTTATAGACATGGATTTAGTATCATTGTGTTAACTGTAGTTTTCATGCTTGTGGTGATGTCTCTGGTTGTCTTTACAGCATTCCAGTCACAGAGGAATTCTTGCAGGGCTGGTTTAGTGATCATGAACTCCTTCAGTTTTTGTTTTTCTGGGAAAGCCTTTATCTCTCCTTCTATTATGACTGACAACCTTCCTGGATAAAGGATTCTTGGCTGCATATCTTTCCTATTCAGAACATTGAATACTTCCTGCCATTCCTTCTAGCCTGCCAAGTTTCAGTGGATAGGTCTGCTACTACCCTTATGTGTCTATCCTTGTAGTGAGGCCCATTTGTCACTACCTGCTTTCAGAAGTCTCTCTTTATCTTTGTATTTTGCCAGTTTCACTATGATATGCCATGGAGAAGATCTATTCTTGTTAAATCTGAAGGGAGTTTCTGTGCTTCCTGGATTTGGATGTCTGTTTCTGTCTTCAGATTAGGGAAGTTCGCAGCTGTAATTTATTCAAGGAAACCTTCTGCCTTTTCCCTCTCTCTTCTGGAATGCCTATGATATGGGTATTATTACATTTCATTGAATCACTTAGTTCCCTAATTCTCCCCTCATGGTCTAGTATTTTCTTATCTCTCTTTTTCTTGGCTTCATCATTTTCCATAAGTTTATCTTCTATTTCACTAAATCTCCCCTCTGCTTCCTCCAACCTTGCTGTCACTGCATCTAGTTTATTTTGTACATTTAGAGCATTTCTTAGTCCATCATGACTATTTCTTAGTTTCTAGATCTCTGTAGCAATAGATTCTCTGCTGTCTTCTCTGCTTTTTTTAAGCCCAGCTATTAATCTTATGACTATTATTCTAAATTCTTGCTCAGTTATACTGTTTATATCTGTTTAGTGCAATTCTCTAGCTGCCGTTTCTTCCTGAAATTTCTTTTGAGGAGAATTCTTCCATTTCATCATATTGGCTAATTCTCTGTCCCTTATGTGTTTTAATAGCTTGTTATGAGTCGTGCACCTGCAAACACTACTATATTGAAAAGGGGTCATAACGCTGTCCAGGGTCTGTCCCTTCAGGAGGTGTTTTTGGAGTGGGTTTCATGTTCTCTGTTGTTGAGACTCTGATTGCTTTATCTCCCTACTCATAGTGGTGGTTTGGACCTTCCTCCAGGTGTTCTTTGATTTATTTGATGAAGTATCCCTGGAAAGATTTTTAAAATAAAAGGGGTGGGGAGTTGGTGGTGGAAGAGGCTTTATCCCATACAAAGAGAGAAATGACAGGGGTGTGAAAAAGGGAAAGAAAAAAAAATGTACAGACAGAGAATCAGAGAAACTATATGGCTTAATCCAGAGAAAGAGAGAGAGCAAGAGAGAGAGATAAAGAAAGAAATTCAGAAGAGGTGTGTAAAAAGAATACGTTAAAAATATCTCCTTAAACAAGCCAACAACCAGAATAACCAGACTAGAGAAGAGAAGAAATAAGAGGAAGAAATAGAAGAAAAAAATGAATTTTATACACATAAAATATGAATTGACCAAGAATCAAATCAGAGAATGCAAAATCGCTGGACAAATATCTGCCAGTGCCTTGAAACAGGTGGCTTCGCTAGTCTGGAGGAGGGCTTTATGGGTGCATCAGTGTCAATCTTGTTGTGTGAGATACGTAGCTACCAGACATGGAGAGGCCTGGTTTGGTGTAAGCGATCCCACCTCCACTGTGTGGCCATCGTCCCTTCTCTGAACCCCACCTTGTTGGTGATGGGGAGAAAAATGGCAACACCCCAGTGTCTCCTCCCTGGACCAGGTGTCCCAAACCACTCTGTCCAGGCCAACCTCACAGTGCCACACAGGTGCCAGCGGGCTGGTTCTCTTCCTCTCCCGTCTCCCGTACCTCCCAGGTGCTCGGCTGGGATTTAAAGGCCAATGTCTTAAAGGATCTGGTTCTGTGGGCCCTGGTATCTGGGGACGTGTCACTCGACCAAGCCAGCCAACTAAGGGCCTCTGGCTCCTCACGGTGCCAAGTCGGCGCCACTGGGCTGCTATGTCCTGTCCCACTGGCTACTCTACCTCCCTGGCACTCAGCTGGGATTCAGACCCAATGTCTTAATGGAACGCACTCCATACGTCCTGGGTCTGGGGTACTGTCATTCCAGCAGCCAGCTGACAAAGGGCCTCTGGCTGGTGGGGGGCCGCCGTTAGGGTCTTTTGTCTTTGGAATGGCTATTTGCCTTCTTCCTGCACCACTCAAGGGAGAAGATTGCTCTCTCTGACTGTGCCTGGGAGCTAGCTACCGAGTCCAGGGCTGGCGCCCCTCTTCGCCAGGCGCTTGAACAGGGCAGAGAAAGCCCCACAGTTAGAAATTGGTTCTTTGTCCAGTTTATCCATTCCCCGATTCGTGGTTTTTCTCTTACCCAAATACAATCCTACAGTTCTGCAGCCTCTCTTTCTCTTCTTTTTGTCTCTCCACAGAAGGGGATCCCTCCCCTCTGTGCCTATGCCACCCATTTAACTCATCCAGTTCACAATCACGTACCTAGGGCCTGCCCCCTTGTCCCCGTGGGATGCTTCTGTCCCTCTATAGCCCAGATTCCTGGGATTCCACGTCTTCTGGCTTCGATACTGCTGTGTGTGAGGGATGAGGGAACTTCAGGTCCCCCTACTTCTCCACCTTGTTGACCAACAAAATGCTATTTAAAACAAAAATTCGATACCATTTTTATCTTCCAGGTTGACGCAAATGAAAATAATGAATATGAAACCAGCATTCTCACACACTGGAGAAAGGAACATAAACTGGCTCCATCTCTTTGGAGAATAATTTGATGACAAAAAATTTAAAAGATATATTTTTTGGTTTAGAATTTTTACTACTCAGAATTTATCTTTATATGTACATGTGCTCAAAAGGATATGCACTCATATAAGCAATGCTTTCTGATGGCTTTTGTTGAGTGAGAAAAGTAAAGCATTGGTCAATAAGTAAGGAATGTTCCTACCTGTATTGACATTTGGGATATGGGACACAGACTAGGAAGAAAACTTTTTATTGCGCACATGTTCAGGTGTTACCATTTCAATTTGCTGTGTAATTCCTTATTTATTCTTTTAAAATGTATTTATTTTGAGAGAGACAGAGACAGTGCAAGTGGGGGAGGGGCAGAGGGAGGGAGAGAGGGAGGATCCCGAGCAGGCTCCTTGCTGCCAGCCCAGAGACCAATGCAGGGCTCGAACTCACGAAACTGTGAGATCATGACCTGAGCCGAAACCAAGAATCAGATGCTTAACTGACTGAGCCACCCAGGCACGCCCTGAACTTGTTATTTAATTTATAGTAATGTGATTAATAACAGGATTTTTACTCCCCAATATCCTGCATTTTCACCAGTCTCAGGTGGACATGTTATCCAGGACTACTGAAATTTTAACCTATGCTATATCACCATTCTCAGAGATTTATACCCAGCAGTGGCAATGGGGAGAAAAAAGCAGTCTTTGACTCTAAATCTCAAAGCTTGTAACTATTTTTAAGCTGGGATCTCTAAAGCTTGACCTGTCACTTTCTCTATTTCATTTAAATTCCCCTCTCTCATATACCTCCTCAACCTAAAGCAGGTTTTCAACCTTATCACATTCTAATTTCATGGCAGGAAGAGGGAGAAGATATGCAAAGAGAGATAAAATGTGGGCTCCAGGGCTGTTGAGATAGCCAATTTAGCAAACTATAAGAGTAGAGGCCGCTAAGAGAGAAATTCAAGTGGAGCTTGCATTTAACCTGCAGATTAACTTCACTCATTGGCTTGCACAGTCTGTTCAGTGTTTGATATTTGATAAATGGATTTCTCCTTTAGGAGAAATAAGTAGAATGTGAGAGTGGAACCTTAAAATATGTCCTTTCTCCTATAAACTACAAACTGAAGAACTCTTAAGTCCATATTGCAAATTTATGCCTATATTTAGAGATCAGACTATATTTCTTTTATTTATGTACTTAATGACCTTTATGTATTTATGTATTTATTTATTTATTTTTGAGACAGAGCACGAGTGGGGGAGGGGCAGAGAGAGAGGGAGACACAGAATCTGAAACAGGCTCCAGGCTCTGAGCTGTCAGCACAGAGCCCCACGCAGGGTTCAAACCCATGAACTGTGAGACCATGACCTGAGCCGAAGTCAGAAGCTTAACCGACTGAGCCACCCAGGTGCCCCACCAGACTATATTTCTAACTCAACTTAATCTCTTAATTTGGATACCTCATCACTATCTAAAAATTAACTTGTCCCAAACTGAATTACTAATTTCCCCTAAACATGTTCCTCTTTACTGTGATAATCCCTGTTCCAGTTAAGGGCCCACTAATAACCTAGACACTTAAGGTAAAAACGCCATGATGTTTCCCACCTGCCCGCCCCCCGCATTCAGCCCCACACCTTAGACAACTCTGGATACCACACACACATGCACATGAGGTGCACACACGTGCACATGGAGGCAGGCAGACACACTTACTAACACAGCAGGGAAGTTATGGGCATCTCTGTCATTCAGGATCTGGCATCCAGAATGGCCCAAGGTGAAATACTAATATCTTTTCTCTTGATTAGTACCCTTCAGTTTCCATGAAAATGTTTCTCGTGTCTCTTGCTGTATATTCTTGAAAGAGAAGGAAGCTACTTCGCCATATGGGGAAGGGGTGGGGACAATGTGACTACTGACTTCAGACAAGAAACTTTCTGTGAAGCATGAGGAAGGGTTAGTGGCAGGTGTGTCTAGGTAAATAAAAAGAGAAATTAATGAACTTGACAAATGCTTCTTCAGATAGCATGAACACCACAGATTCTTGCAATAATTAAGTATCAGTTCTCATTAGTGCTAAGCATCCATTTTCTTGTTCTCTTGGTGCCCCAATTCGCATTTCCAAGGTATTCAAGAATGAGTAACATAGTAGTAACTGCTCAATGGAGACTGTACAACACTTAGCAATATTAACAATTCATACTGATTTTAAATTTGTATATGGAGAAAACACGCATAAAGTACGATATCAATATTTATATTGGCAACCAGATGGATTATAAATGCTAGAATCATATTTTAAATTATGATATTCACTATAATTTGCGTTTTGCATCTTAATTTAATATATAATTTGGTTTGGAAGGAAAATCTTTCCTAAAATTAGAAAAAATAAATTTTTAATGTTTTTTATTTATTTCTGAGAGAGAGACAGCGTGAGCAGGGGAGGGTCAGAGAGAGAGGGAGACACAGAATCCAAAGCAGGCTCCAGGCTCTGAGCTAGCTGTCAACACAGAGCCCAATGTGAGGCTCAAACCCACAAACCGTGAGATCATGACCTGAGCTGAAGTTGGATGCTTAACTGACTGAGCCACCCCGGTGTCCCAAGAAAAAATAATTTTTAAAGTTTCTTTAAATTTATGATTTTATTGAAAATATATTAAAGGGTATATATATTTTGAGTACAACATTTTAGCTTTTAATTTTTTAGCCATTGCTTTCATAAAAAAATTTACAGAATATTCAGATATATATAATAATTCATTTTAGCTACCTTTGATATTTTGCCAGCATTATTATGTGAAAATTATAGATAAACATTAATCTGTCAGTATAGAATTATATTTTTCAAGATAGAATAGAATATGTTTTACTTAATGAGTTATTACCTTTATTTATACCTTTTAAATATTCATGGTATGTTGGCCTGCACTGACTCACGCACTGGGACCTTGAAATGTGAGGGGCCAGATTGCTTTTTTTGAATCCTCTCCCATTCTCTTGTCTCTCATAGCCAACCCCTCACGACTGCATTCAGCTAGTACTGCTCCTAAGTGCTTCTTGACTCTTTCCCCTCTCAGAAGTTTTTCTTCCATGTTCTCATGGATTTAATCTGGATAATAACAATAGTCCTCTGACTGATCCATTTCGTTAGTCTCACTTTCCTCAAATCTATTTTTCACAATACCAAGAGTGGTTTTTCTACCTATCAAACAAATGATGTTACTGCCTTGCTTTAAATGCTTAAATACCTTCTTTTTAAAATATTTATTTATTTTTGGGAGAGTGCAAGTTGGGGATGGGCAGACAGAGGGGAGCAGGCGATCTGAAACGTGCTATGTAGTGACAGACAGGCTGACAGTAAAGAACCTAATGTGGGGCTCAAACTCAGGAACCATGAGATCATGACTTGAGCCAAAGTCAGGCACTCAATGGACTGAGCCACCCAGGTGCCCCTAAATAACATACCCTGAGAGCATGTCAAGTGAGATAAGTCAGAGAAGATAAATATTGTATGATCTCACTTATGTGTGGAATCTGAAAAAGCTGAACTCATAAAAACAGAGTGGGATGGTGGTTACCATCTGCTGGGAGTAGGGGAACTGGGGAGATGTTTAAATGCACACGCCTGCAGGATGCCTGGGTGGCTCAGTTGGTTGAGCATCCGAGTTTGGCTTGACTTCAGCTCTGGTCATGATCTCATGTTTGAGAGTTCAAGCCCCGCATCAGGCTCTCTGCAGTCAGTCTGGAGCCTGCTTTGGATCCTCTGACCCCCCTCTGCCCCTCCTCTGTTTGCACTCTCTCTCTCCTCTCTCTGAAAAGTAAAAAATAGGGGTGTCTGAGTGGCTCAGTTGGATAAGCGTCTGACTTCGGCTCATGTCATGATATCCCAGTTTGTGGGTTCGAGCCCCGCATTGGGCTCTGTGCTGACAGCTAGCTCAGAGCCTGGAGCCTGTTTCAGATTCTGTGTCTCCCTCTCTCTCTGACCCTCCCCTGCTCATGCTATCTCTCTTGCTCAGAAATTAATAAAACATTTTTTTAAAAAATTTTTTTAATTAAAAAAATTAAAAAATAAACAATTAAAAAAATTACAGGCATAAACTTGCAACTAGTAGATAAATAAGGCCCAGAAGTCTAATATAAGTGATTATAGACAATATTGTATGATAAACTTCAAAGCTAATAGAATNTATTCTTCAAAGCTAAGAGAATACATCTTAATTGTTTTCACCACGAAAAAGATATTATAATTATGTGACCTGATAGAGGTGTCATGCTACAGTGATGATCAGGTCACAAACACAAATGTATCAAATCAACACACTGTGCATTTTAAACTTATAATTTAATGTCAATTATATATTAATAAATTAAATTTTTAAAAATAAATAAAATGAAGTTGGTAAACATTTAGAAAAAGAATATGGTTGAGTATTGGGAATCAGCACAGATAAACATAAGAAAAAAGTATGTAAAACTAAGCCAGTTCCTGCTGTGGTAGAAGGGGCGGTTGTAGAGGTGGTGGTTGATAGAATTATCACACTGAAAATATCTCAGTCACTGTAAGTACTGAGTCAGACTTTCAATTAAATCACAGAATCTCGAAGATGAAAAAAATAAATACATAAATGCATAATCAGTCCCCACGTGCCTTTTATGAATATAATCTGAACTTGTTATCATGACAGTCAAGGACACTGCATAACTTCTGTGTTTAATCATCTGTCAGGAGTGCCCAGGTGGCTTAGTCGGTTAAGCATCCAAGTCTTGATTTCCACTCAGGTCACGATCCCAGGGTCGTGGGTTTGGGCTCCCTGCTGAGCATGGAGCCTGTCAAGAATCTCACTTTCTCTCCTTCTGCCCCTTCTCCTACTTTCTCTCTCTCTCTCTCTCAAAATGAAAAAACAAACAAAACAAAATAAACAAA
The DNA here is from genome assembly GCF_008692635.1 of Crocuta crocuta. Lineage (NCBI taxonomy): Eukaryota > Metazoa > Chordata > Mammalia > Carnivora > Hyaenidae > Crocuta > Crocuta crocuta. The sequence goes on along the minus strand of NW_027529174.1, from coordinate 7,951,982 downwards.
TGAAAACAAACAAAACACACATCTGTCATTTTCCATATACCTCATTCTTGGTCATACTAAATTTTTGTAATAGGCTTTATTTTTTAGAGCTGTTTTAGTTTCACAGTAACGCTAAACAGAAAGCACAGACAGTTCCCATATATCCCCTGACTTCACACATGCAACACCTCCCTAGCCATCAACACCAGAGTGGTACATTAGTCACCCTCAACACACCTACACTGACACATCATTATCACCAAAGCCCATAGTTTAACGTTCATGGTTGGTGTTGCACATTCTATGGGTTTCTCAAATGGAGGATGTGTCCACCATTGTCTTTTATACAGAATAGTTTCCCTGCCTAAGAAATCCTCTGTGCTCTGCCTATTCATCACCAGTCACTCTTCCCTAATCACCAGCCACCACTGATCTTTTTACTATCTCCATTGTTCTGTCTTTCTAGAATATCATACAGTTTAAGCATTTCTGACTGGCTCTTTTCACTTCATAATATACATTTAAAGGGAAAGAGGCAAGATGGCAGAGAAGTAGGGAGCTCCATACATTTCACTTGCCCCCATCTCTCAAACGGAGAAGGCCTGAAGCCATAAGAACCCTTACAGAATCTAGGAGTTTGGGAGGAGTGTGAGACAGAGTCCACTGAGAAAACAACCTTATAGCAGCTCCCTCAAGAAACAAGCCAAAGTACACATGGTGGAGAGTCCCAAATACCACTACAAGTAGGGAAATAAAATAACCAAAGTCTCAGCAAGAGATACCAAGAGTCACCATTCAAAGAACACTTCCTGAACGGACAGGTCCTGGACAGTCAAAGAGCCTTCTTTAATACAGCAGTACTCGCAGGTGCAGAGTGCATAACAAGCTTTTAAAATTAACAATAGACAGAAACTAGCCAAAATGACGAAATTGAAGAACTCTCCTCCTCTAAAGAAATTCCAGGAAGAAATGACAGTTAAAGAACTGCTCAAAACAGATATAAGCAACATAACTGAACAAGAATTTAGAACAACAGTGATAAAATTAATTGCTGGGCTTGTAAAAGGCATGGAAGACATCAGAGATACTATTGGTACAAAGACTAGGAAGCTTAAAAATAGTTGTGATGAATTTTTAAAAAATGCTATAAATGAGGTGCATAATAAAATGGAGGCGTCCAATGCATGGACTGAAGAGGCAGAGAGGAGAATAGGTGAATTAGAAGACACAATTATAGAAAAAGAGGAAGCCGAGAAAAAGAGAGATAAACTGATCCAGGAACACGAAAGGAGGGTTCAAAAGCAGAGTGATACAATCAAATGGAACAAAATCTGTATCATAGGAATTCCAAAAGAGGAAGAAAGAGGGGAAGGCATTGAAGGAGTCCTTGAACAAATTATAGCTGAGAAGTTCCCCAAACAGGGGAAGGAAACACACATTCAAATCTAAGAAGCATAGAGAACTCACCTCAGATGTAACTTGAATCGATCTTCTGCATGACATATCATACTGAAACTGGAAAAATATAAGGACAAAGAGAGAATTCTGAAAGCAGCTAGGGAGAAAAGAGAGAAACCTATCAGAGTGGTGACAGACCAATCTACTGAAACTTGGAAGGCCTGAAAGGAATGGCAGGAAATCCTCAATGTGATGAACAGAAAAAATATGCAGCCAAGAATCCTCTATCCAGCAAGCCTGTCATTCAGAATAGAAGGAGAGATAAAAGTCTTCCCAAATAAACAAAAAATTGAAAGAATTTGTCACCACTAAACCAGCCCTACAAGAAATTCTCAGGGAGACTCTATGAGGGAAATGTTGCAAGGAATGCAAGGTACCAGAGACACCACCACAAGCATGAATCTTACAAAAACACATATATTTTTCAATAATAACACTGAATGTAAATGGGCTGAATGCTCCAACCAAAAGACATAGGGTAGCAGAATGGATAAAGAAAAAACCCAAAATCCATTCATTTGCTGTCTACAAGAAACTCATTTTAGATCTGAGGACACCTACAGATTTAAAGTAAGGGGATGGAGAAATATATATCATGCTACTGGAAGTCAAAAGAAAGCTGGAGTAGCCATACTTATATTAGACAAATTGGACTTTAAAGTGAAGGCAGTAACAAGGGATAAAGAAGGGTATTCTATAATAATTACAGGGTATATCCCTCAGTAACAGCTAACAATTATAAATGTCTACACACTGAATACGAGAGCACCTTAATACATAAAACAAATAATAACAAACAGAAACAATCTCATGGATAAGTATGTGCCAATAGCAAGGGATTTTAATACTCCACTTACAGCAATGGATAGATCAACTAGATAGAATTACACTAAAGAAACAATGGACTTGAATAACACATTGGACCAGATGGATTTGATAGATATATTTAGAACTCTACATCGTGAGGTCTTGGAATTCATGTTCTTCTCAAGAACGCATGGCATATTCTCCAAGATAGATCACATATTGGAACATAAAGCAGCCCTCAATAAATATAAAAGAATTGAGATCATACCATGCACACTTTCAGATCGCAATGCTATGAAACCTAAAAACAATCACCGGAAGAAGTCTGGAAAAACTCCAAAATCATGGAGGTTAAAGAACGCCCTACTAAAGAGCAAATGGGCCAATCAGGCAATTAGAGAAGAAATTTAAAGATATATGGAAACAAATGAAAATGAAAATACAATTAAAACTCTATGGGATGCAGCAAAGGCAGTCCTAAGAGGAAAGTACAATGCACTCCAGGCCTATTTTAAGAAATTAGAAAAAGTGCAAGTGCAAAATCTAACAGTTCACCTAAAGGAACGAGAAGGAGAGCAACAAGAGCACCACAAACCCAGTAGGAGAAGAGAAATAATCAAAATCAGGGCAGAAATAAACAATATAGAATCCAATAAAACAGTTGAACAGATCAATGAAACCAAGAGTTGGTTTTTTGAAAATTGACAAACTTCTAGCCAGGCTTCTCAAAAAGAAAAGAGAGAGCTCCCAAATAGACAACCAACTCCTCAGAAATACCAGCAATTATCTGAGAAATACTATGAAAAATTATATGCCAACAAACTGGACAACTTAGAAGAAATGGACAAATTCTTAAACACACTCACTAGCAAAATTTAAATGGGAAGAGGTAGATAATCTGAACAGACCCATAACTAGTGAAGAAATTGAAGGTTATCAAAAATCTCCCAACAAATAAGAGCCCTGGGCCAGATGGCTTCCCTGGGGAATTCTACCAGATATTTAAAACAGAATTGATACCCATTCTTCTCAAGCNAGACCCTCGAGAAAGTCGGGATAGAAGGAACTTATTTAAAAATCATAAAAGCCATCTATGAGAAGCCCTCAGTTAACATCATCCTCAATGGGGAAAAACTGAGAGCTTTCCCCCTGAGATCAGGAACACGACAGAGATGTCCACTCTCACCACTGCTGTTTAACATAGTGCGGGAAGTCCTGGCACCAGCAATCACAACAAAAGGAAATACAGGCATCAGAATTGGCAAAGAAGAAGTCAAACTTTCACTTTTCGCAGAAGACATTATACTCTACATAGAAAACCCGACAGATTCCACCAGAAGCCTACTAGACCTGATCCATGAATTCAGTAAAGTTGCAGGCTACAAAATCAACGTATAGATATTGGTTGCTTGTTTATACACCAACAATGAAGCAACATAAAGAGAAATCAAGAAACTGATCCCATTCATAATTGCACAAAAAGCCATAAAATACCTAGGAATAAACCTAACCAAAGATATAGGAGATCTGTATGATAAAAACTATAGAAAACTTATGAAGGAAATTGATGAAGACATAAAGAAATGGAAAAACATTCCATGCTCAAGGATGGGAAGAATAAATATTGTTAAAATGCCATTACTACCCAAAGCAATCTACACATTCAATGCAATCCCAATCAAACTTGCAACAGCATTTTCCTCAAAACTAGAACAAACTATCCTACAATTTCTATGGAACCACAAAAGACCCCGAATAGCCAAAGTAATATTGAAGAAAACCAAAATGGGAGGCAACACCATCCCAGACTTTAGCCTCTACTACAAAGCTGGAATCATCAAGTCAGTATGGTATTGGCACAAAAGCAGACACATAGACCAATGGGAAAGAATGGAGAACTCAGAATTGGACCCACAAATGTATGGCCAACTAATCTTTGACAAAGTAGGAGAGAGTATCCAATAGAAAAAAGACAGTCTCTTTAACAGATGGTGCTGCGAGGACTAGACAGCAACATGCAGAAGAATGAAACTAGATCATTTTCTCACACCATACACAAAAATAAACTCAAAATGGATCAAGGACCTGAACGTGAGACAGTAAACCATCAAAACCCTAGAGGAGAAAGCAGGAAACAACCTCCTTGACCTCCACTGCAGCAATTTCTTACTTGACACATCCCCAAAGGCAAGGGAATCAAGAGAAAAAATGAACTATTGGAACCTCATCAAGATAAAAAGCTTCTGCACGGCAAAGGAAACAATCAATAAAACTAATAGGCAACTGACGGAATGGGAAAAAGATAGTTGGCAATGACATATCAGATAAAGGGCTAGTATCCAAAATCTATAAGGAACTCACCAAACTCCACATCCAAAAAACAAATAATCCAGAGGAGAAATGGGCAGAAGATATGAACAGACATTTCTCCAAAGAGGACATCCAGATGGCCAACAGACACATGAAATGATGCTCAGCATCCCCCATTGTCAGGGAAATACAAATCAAAACCACACTGAGATACCACCTCACGCCAGCTAGAGTGGCTAAAATGAACAAATCAGGAGACTCTAGATGCTGGCGAGGATGTGGAGAAATGGGCACCCTCCTACACTGTTGGTGGGAATGTAAACTGGCACAGCCCCTCTGGAAAACAGTATGGAGGTTCCTCAAAAAATTAACAATAGAACTCATCCATGACCCAGAAATAGCACTCCTAGGAACTTACCCAAGGGACACAGGAGCATTGATGCATAGGGGCACATGTACCCCAATGTTCATAGCAGCACTCTCAACAATAGCCAAAATATGGAAAGAGCCTAAGTTCCCATCAACTGACGAATGGATCAAGAAGATGTGGTTTATCTATACAATGGAATACTACATGGCAAATGAGAAAGAATGAAATCTGGCCATTTGTAGCAACATGGATGGGATTTGAGGGTGTTATGCTGAGCAAAATAAGTCAGGCAGAGAAGGATATAATATATGCTTTCACTTATAGGAGGATTAGGAGGAACTTAACGGAGGACCATGGTGTAGAAGAAGGGGAAAAATAGTTGGGGAGAGGGAGGGAGGCAAACCATGAGAGACTCTTGAATGCTGAGAACAAACTGCGGGCTGATGGGAGTAGGAAAGAGGGGAAGGGGGGTGATGGGCATGGAGGAGGGCACTTGCTGTGTTGAGCACTGGGTGTTATATGGAAACCAACTTGGCAATAAACTATTTAAGAAAAAAATATGCATTTAAGATTGTTCCATGTCTTTTCGTGGCTCAATAGCTTATTTCCTTTTCAGCACTGAATAATATTCCACTTTATGGGTGTATCATAGTTTATTTGTCCATTCACTTAATAAAGGACAAGCATTTTGGCTACTCTCAGTTTGTGGCAATTATGATGAAAGGTGCTATTAATGTCTATGTGCAAGTTTTTTTGTAGATATGTTTTCAACTCATTTAGGTAAGTACCAAAGGAGTGTGACTGCTGGATCATTTTGTAAAACTATTTTTAATGTGAGGCGGCCCCATCCTAGGCCGCCTAGAGTTTTAAAATCCCAGACTTGCCCACACTGAGCTTCTAACAATTTGTCCATTACAATTTAGATTTCTCCTCCAGCACCTTGTGATCCTCTGTGCCTTTGTCTACCTCTGTGACTATGAGGGCAGTGTTTTGCTCTGTGACCTCACTTTTCTGATGGGTTTAAGACTTATGGATTTTTAGTTTGTTCTGCTTTTTACTTATTTTTAGAACAGAATGGTGACTTCCAAGCTCCTTAGATGCTAGACCAGAAACCTCCAAATGTGTAGTTAATTTTCTTATTGTATCCTAGTATCTCTCTTATCCCAATGCCTTTACACAAGTCGCTTCACTTGGCTGGGTTTCTGTGCACTGGCTACCAACTGTCTACGCTAATCTACACAGTGTGACAAGTATTTATTTTTGTTCTTTTCACTTGAAGATGGAAGCTATATATCTGGTGTCTAACAAGAAAAAGAACACCTACCCAAATCAGCTTAAGCTAAAAAGCAAATGTATTGGGTCATTTAAGAAGAAAATACATGTGGTAGTTCTTGATTTAGGCTTGGTTGGAACGAATCAAAGGTTCAAGTGTTAGGAAGAAGCTACTGTCTTTCATACTTAGACAGTATCCACATCTTAATAAAGATGGAAGCTCTGGATTTTCTATTTCATTATACCAAATATTCATGCCACACAAGTATCATGACCCCTTTTCAATCCCTTATCAATCCCTTGAAAATTTCTGGAGTCATCACTGTTCCTAACAGGAAGGACTATTCTTACAGGTCACCCTGAATTATGTTCTTTCTCCTGTAGGCAGGAAGCTCACATACAGGAAAGGGGAACTTGACCAAAGTAAGGTATACAAACAAGATACAAAGGCTAAAGATAAATTCTGTGGTTTGTAACCTTGTAGAATCACCAAAAATGTTCATAATAATGAATCAGAGAAGACAACTGAAATTATCCCTAACCTTGTAATTTTTTCATATTTATTTTTTACACAGAGTTCAAATTCACTGAAAATGTATTAAATCTCATACATAGTTTGAGCTATCCACAATGATCTCTCACAAATATGTATCTATTAACAGTTTAGAAAATGGAATGAAAATTAGTAACAGCTGTGCCTTGCAACAATTTTGTTTCCTTTTCCCCCCAAATATCTTTAATATGATTCTGATGTTATTTTTACAATTAAACGTTTTGGAAAGAAAGAGAATTCTGGCCCCAAAGAGAATAACTTTTTAAAACATATTAAAGGTTGTTTCTATTACTATAGAAACAAGCATACCATCTGCTATTTAAAGTAACACTCACTTCTGCAACTGTATCTGACTTGAATGTGAATTAATAACCTTTCCACTATGTGTGATAACTTGATAAGAACTATGTGTCCAACTGTATTTTGAAAAGTTTAGACCATTTTTGACAGCATCAGATAATAAACACAACAACACCCTGAAGGAGTGTTGGAGATAAGATTATTTTCTCTAACACAGAAAAACTAAAACAAAGGGAGAATTCCTGATCAGCCTTACTTACTTATCAAATCAGGGAAAGACTGAAAGAAGGAGGGGATCTCATTGCCAGCTGCGCCTGCAGTCCTCTGCTTGCTCATAGTTCCTTGACTCATCCACTCACCAAATATTTATGGAGTAACTGCCTCTCAGCAGGTGCCATATGAGATACTGCACTTCTCTGCATTCTTTGCAATTGCCTTCCCATTATTTCTTCTGTGCTAAGAATAGAGCCATTATAATTCTTGCTACATGCTTCTTTTCTTTATGCATCTCTTGTGTTTATGATTTATTTTTAAAATTTTGGCAACATGCATAACCATATGCAGATGATGACAATATCTGCAGAAAACTTAAAAGTTGACTCAACATTTAAGACAGGTTATACATTACAAAATTTACAAACAGAAAACTGGTAGCATATAGAAGTAGCTTTGATAGGGAACACGTTTTGATTTGTGACAAAATTTTAAAAGTTAACTTACATCATGATTGCAAAAATCATCAAAGGACCAAAGCAGGGAAATCCATGAAAGAAAAAGCAAAAACAGCCAAATAAAATTTAAAAGCAACCATCTTGTTAATGATGAAAGAAAAGTCAAGGAAAACAAGATAGATTCTATATATAATGTTGGAATTAAAAAAAAATGTTAATACTATATTTTGTAAGGTCATTGGTAAGAGGAGAGAGACCCTTATATATTGCTAATGGAATATTTTTTTGTGAGGCAATTTAGCATGTGAATTGTGAAACTTAATATTTTTACATCTTTTGATTCAAATATTTTACTTTCAAGATAAAATTCCAAGGAAATAACAAGGGCTGGGGGTAAAGATTTCTGTAAAGAATTCTCATTGTAGCATTATAACTGATAAGGGACAAAACATTTTAAAATGTAGCTATGAGGGAATAGTTACATTATGATAAACAATGGATAAAATGAAAAGTTGCATTTCCTTTAAAGTTTATTTATGAGTGATTATTATTGACACAGACAATTTTCACTATACAATGTTGGGATTAAAATCCAATACAAATGTATACTAGAGCTATAGATATAGGTTTGAAAAAAATACCAAAATGCCATTACCATTAATGATGAGACTGTTGTTGATGGTTAATTCCTTTTTTTTTTTAAGAGTGTATTGCTTTATTGAAGAGGTGTCAGGAGGCAAGACACAATGACAAGGAACAAATCAATTAAAGGAAGTACACATATAGGAAGAATAATGTTAAAATAGTAATAAACAAAGTGGATAACGGCAGTCATTTTAAGAGGACTCGACTCACGGAAGATAAACTTTAATTGTTGCTGCAAAAAACATCTGTATGAAGTAGAAATTGGTTTCAGTAATATTAGCAGAGAATATGCTCTAGAAAGTGGAGGTAACTGGAGGTAAAGTTCTGGCAGCGATTTAATAGAACAGTCCCAGATGATTGGGCTGATGCCAGCACCTAATGAAGACGAAAGCCCTGTCTGTGGGGAATTTTGGATGATACCTAGAGAAATATTACATTGTGCATAAACCAAATTAAATTGTTTTCACAAGTGTTGTAAAGTTTCATATAGTAAAAGGTATTTTATACAGGCACTTCAATTTCATAGCCAGAGCGGCATAGGATACCTAAACACAGAAGAGAGCACTCATGCAAGATATCTAACTCCTTGCTATAACAATGCATACAATTCAAAATGATTACACTATCATTACATCTAGGGTTTTCTGCAGCTACAAAGTGATGGTTATGGAAACCATGGCCCCCGGTATTGATATGTAAACAGCAGCCACCACCTTCTTCTGTGTGCTTTCTCTTTTTACTTTTTTTTCTTCATTTTTATTAATCAACTCTACTGTAATTGCTGCTTCCTAGCAAAACTGGTAAAAACAAAATTGTAATCATTGAACATAGTGCTTTGGCAAGCAAGACATTTAAAACCTTCAGTCTTCTGGGGCGAAGAAAGCACTGTGCGACATTTAGAATTTGGATTTACAAACAGGGTGGACACAAATTTTCCTGGCTTGAAGACTTCCACAGCTTTCCTGGCCGGGTCATCATAGGAGGTCTGACTTAAGTTCGTTTCAAAGCTACCATAAGAAAATTCTGGTCACGGAGTCATGTGAATAGTCCATTCAATTTCACTCCATTCATCGAATACCCACAAGGACTGAACAATGTGGCATCAGACACAGAACCTGGTGTCAGGTCATGAATTCCACTCTCAGGAGTGACATCCTTTGCAGTAGCACATTCTTTCATACAGACCTGGTCCATAACTGCTGGGTCAAGCTCACTCATCAGAATTTCCAGGGTTTGATCTGGCTGACTGATTACCCGCGTCTCTGGGAAATCCAAAGTATACACGCACCAACAGTCAGAATTCATGTGTCCCATACAATATGCTGCTCCATTTGGGAAAACTGAATTAAGAAACTGTTAATGTTTTGAAATTCCAGTGTGGGTACCCTTGGTGAGAAGGCTTCATGAAATTCTCACGAGAATAAAAGAAGCTTTGAATTGAGTGGAACCCACTGTAATCCCTAGTAAGTTTCAACAGGGGAACCAGAGCTTTCAGCAAGAGGATGGTACCATGCATCCAAAATGAAACATCTCTTGGAGACAAACATGCTACTCTGAACATTGCACATGCTTCAAAAGTGTGTTCCACTTGGATCTTTGCATCGTGTGAAGATCCCCAGATCCTTGGTTTTGCGTCGGGCTGCTGCCTGTAGAACCAAACCTCCGGCAGCTTCTTGGTCCCTTCGAAAAAAATGTGCAGCTTCCATCACCTTGAGACTGCAAACAGCCAACAACCACAGAAAAGCAACTAAATTAAATCTCTTCTCCTGCTGTTGCCACCGCTGCTGCAGACTGCTCCAGCTGGGTTACCCACATTCCGGTTCTTTTTTTTGCTATAATTTTATATTAACTTTTTTAAGGGATTAATAAAATTTTCCCAGCTTTTTTTGTTTGCTTGCTTGTTTTTGTGAATGAAAGTTGAATGTGAGTCTGTTGGAAATTGAGGCAGATACAGTTTAGTCTCTTGTGGTCCATGGTTTCCCCGTTAGAGAGAGTAGAGTGAGCGCTAGTTAACATCGCTGGCCATAATGTAGAATGTGATAGCTGATTCCTTTTTTTTTTTCTCTCTCTCTTTTTAATGTTTAATTTGGGGGGGGGCAGTGGGTGAGTGAAGAAGGGGCAGAGAGAGAGGAAGACACAGAATTCATAGTGGGCTCCAGGCTCTGAGCTGTCAGCACAGAGCTGACAGGGGACGCGAACCAACGAATGTGAGATCATGACCTGAGCCAAAGTCAGAGGCTTAACCTACTCTACCACCCAGGTGCCCCAATAGTTAATACCTTTTTTATGCGTTCCTGAGTATTCCAAATTTTCCTTATAATTACATATTTGTTTTGAAAATAAAATACAATGAAGCTTGGCTTGTTTGTTTATTGTTTTTTTATTTTATTTCCAGTATAGTTAACATACAGTGTTATGTTAGTTTCAGGTTTACAATATAGTGATTCAACAGTTCTATACATCATTACTCAGTACTCATCGTGATTACTTGTAATCCCTTTCACCTATTTCACCCATCACCCCACCTCCTTCTAATATTTATTTTAAACAGCACCCTCAGTTAAAGTCATTTTTTTCAACAAGAACATTTTTTACTTGAACCATACTTCAGAATATATGGTTCTAAAGGATATAGAGAAAACATTCTATCCAAAAAAAAAAATAGAATACACATTTTCTTCAAGTACACACATATGAATCCCCAGAAAAAGAAATGTAACAAATATTACAAATTTAAGAAGACTGAAATCAGACCGAGTATATTTTCCAACTACAATGGTACAAAACTAAAGATCAACAATAAAACAAAGCTGAATAAAGTTTCTTTTTAAAAGTAACTTGTAGCTTCTGGTCCAGAGCTGCTGACTAAAATCAAATAGTTTTCTTCTCTTACGTCAAGATCCTCATAAAGGGACAATAAAGAGAAAATAGTAAAAATGCATGAGACAAAGGCTTTTGGTAGACAGAATATTTATCAAAAATGAAGAAACAGAGGACAGCCATTTAGAATTTAAGGAGAAGGGCCCAGAAGTGGAGGAGGTTGACCTTCCAGTCATAACATTTTGGTATTAACTTTTAAAAGGGCTGAAATAGTCCCCATTTCTTCCCACTTCTATGCAATGTAAACCCCCATACAATGTAGTGTGATGAGGAGAGAGAAGTTTCTTTCCAATGAAACTGAGGTGGCTCTCTCTGGGCAAACTGGGACAGTGAGTACTTGCCTTTAAAGCAAAATTGTTCAAATTCTACTATTTGGAAAAAATCCAGTTTCCTGCTTACTCAAAATGAACTCTGCCCGTTGACAGGTACCACCCATATACACAATCTTGCCATTCTCAATATAAAATTATACTCAAGCATTGCTAGAAATTGAAGAAAAATCGGTAGCAAGACAGAGACCAGGATAAACAAATAGAAAAAATTACCACAGTCGAAATATCAATTATTGGAAAATTTCATAGAACATTCTTTAAAAAAGAATGTTAACCCTAATGCACAGAGGTTTGAAAAGATTTTGCAGTCTCCAAATGAGAACAGGGTAATATAAGAAACGAATTGCTAAATAATCTTCTGTTATACAGACTTCCACAGACAATGACTGAAATGGATTAATCAAGAAAAATCAAATTCAGTGTGGAGATACAAAAAGAACAACTAGAAAAACGGTTGGAAAAGTGTAAAATGGTGCTTTTATTCATTCATTCCTTTTTTCTTCATGTTTATTTTTGAGAGAGATAGAATGCAAGTGGGGGAGGGACAGAGACAGAGGGAGACACAGAATCGGAAGCAGGCTCCAGATTCTAAGCAGTCAGCACAGAGCCTGACACAGGGCTCAAACCCACCCACCATGAGATCGTGACCTGAAATGATGTCGGATCCCCAACCGACCAAGCCACCCAGGCGTCCATTGTAAAATAGTTCTAACGAAAGACTGAGAAAGAAAGAAATGGTCTGGAAGACCACTGTTTTGGCTCTAAGCCTTTCTGCACTGCTTGAGTTTTCATGTACTTCTATTACTTTGCTGCAGAATTTAAGTGTTAAAAATAGCAAGAAAAATGTGTTTCAAAACATTCCTTCTCAAAATGAGATTTCCAAACAAAAGTCAGATTTTCAAATTCGCCCTTGCTCTATCGCTTTAATTCTGAGTAGTGAAAACAGAAACAGAAACTCAACTGTAAAGTATTCACAATGATTTATTTTGTTGTCGTCAATGGGATCCTGTGGTCACGTATGTACTCTTCGTGAGTTAAATACTGACAGAGAACTTCAGGATTTCTGTGGTTTAGGTAAGCTCTGTCTGTGAATGAAATTCTTCAAGCATTTTGCTAAATATCTCCTCTGCCATAGTTAAAGTACTGCCAATGAAAATCCTACTTTTAAAATATTGCTTTTCAATTAAGTATCCTCTCTGTCTTTTCTACTCATGACCTATTTGCGTCAAAGCTGTGTGCTCATATATAAGGCATTGGTGATATTGCTGATTCTCTACTACAAGCTGCTGGCTTCCCTAGCTTTTAAGCTAATAATACTCCTCAACTTAATACCAGGAATTCCCTGCTGAGATCAGGTTCTTGGACAGCCAGGATTCTCCAACCAATTTAGACCACAAAACAGCTTTGGACAATTTGGTCCAGCTTTGAACTGCCTAGAGAGCAGGCACTACAACATGTCTTTCCCAACTCAAGGTGGCATTGAGCTTGGTAGATTCAAGGATATGAAGGGAAATCAGTTCACTACAGCATTTTGGGTCAAAGGGAATAATAAAGTCTCAAAAACAAATCAACTAAAGCACAAGCCTGTGAAGGCTTCTTTGATATTGTGATTCCAACAGACTGCCCACCTAGCAAAAAAGCGTAGTGGAGAAGGTCAAAGGAAATGATTGATTAAATGACTACATGAAAACGGAAAATTTACCTGTCAAAAATATCCTGAACAAATTTGAAAGGCAAACAGGAAAACACTTGCAGCATATATGACTGAAAAGAACGGATGTTTTACTGCATGAAGAAGTCTTACCATTTAATAAGACGAGAATGTCAAAAAAAAAAAAAACAGATGAAGGAAAATAGTGAAAAATCCATATACACACATATACATTATATAACATGATCTCATTTAAAAACATCAGATACTATTAATAATCAAAGAAATTGAAAATTAATATTAAAATTACTTGGCATTTTTTCACCTCTCAGTTTTCTTTCTTGTTTCAAAGATTCTTTTTTAAGTTTATTTATTTTGAGAAAGTGAGAGAGCTCAAGCGGGGGAGGGGCAGAGAAAGGGAGAGAGAGAATCCCAAGCAGGTTGGAGGTGGGATTCGATCTTACCAACTGTGAGATCATGACCTGAGCTGAAATCAAGAGTCAGATGCTTAACAGACTGAGCCACCCAGGTGCTCCTTAAATATATATATATTTTATTTTTAAGTAATCTCTACACCCAATGTGGGGCTTGAACTTACAACCCTGAGATCAAGAGTCTCATGCTCTACTGACTGAACTAGCCAGGCATCCTTCACCTCTCAGTTTTCAATTTTGCTTCTTAAAGATTAGAACTCCATATAATGCTAAAACTGATGTGTACAACTGGTAAAAGCTGGCAAGATTTTCCTAAGCAGCATTTTGATAATATATATCAGTTTTAAAATGGTTATACCTAGTTAATTTCTCTTGTAAGACTCCACTTAAAAATTGGGGTGCCTAGGCGACCTAACCTCAGCCAGTTAAGTATCTGATTTCGGCTTAGGTCATGATCTCACGGTTCATGAATTTGAACCCTGCATTGGGTTCTGCGCTGACAGCTCAGAGCCTGGAGCCTTGATTTGGTTTCTGTGTCATCCTCTCTCTTCCCCCCCCCCCAAAATATTTAAAAATTTTTAATCAAAAAAATTGGGGTGCCTCAGTGGGTCAGTTGGTTAAGTGTCTGACTCATGATTTCGGCTAAGTTCAGAATCTCACGTTTCATGATTTCAACACACATCCGGTTCTGTGCTGTCAGAGGATTTTGGGGATTGCTTGGGATTCTCTCTCTCTTTCCCTCTCTCTCTGCTCCTCCCTTGGCGCTCTCTCTCTCTTTCTCTCCCTCTCTAAGGAAATAAATGCTGGGAGCCACACCGGCCTCACTGGATGACAGTCACAGCAAGGAAATGGTAGCATTTGCACAGCTCCTGCCATGAGAAACGAAAACTGGTACCTCCTTCTGCTACTACTGGCTCATGTTGGAAATGAGCCTGTGGGTATTGACCAGGCCTCACAATATTCCAGATCAGACCGATATTCTCCACACAGATTGCTCATAAGGAAAAGCATATCCCTGCCTTTTCCAAGGAGATTTCAGATGAAAACATTGTGGATGATTATTAAAAGGCTCTTCCTATGGGCCTTGCAGATCCAGGACTTACATAATAAAGGGGGCTAAGAACGCAAGAGTTACAACTGAGCCTGGCTCCGAGACAAAGAGCCTAATTTAGAGTTAAGGACAGATATCCACTCCCACCCAATTGTTTCTGCTTGGAGCACTCCCCCCCACCCCAAGGCATTTGTTATCAGTATTTGGAGTGACTTATTCTGGCCTTGAATATGCTGATTGCTCCCTGTGAAACAACCTATTGGGGAACTTCTTTTGTGATTATGGGAGCAGAGGTGTTTCCTGAAGGACCTGTTTGACCCCTGCTCACAAAGAAGTAACTTCACCCTTTTTATGCTAAAAAACTTTGTCTGGTATGCTAAAGATCCCTTCCTTCCACAAAGGATAAGCATCTAAATCACCTACCTCAATCACTATTGATAAAGGTTATGCATGAATCTTCTACAAATCTATGTTCAGGGAAATTCTTACATATCAAAGAAGTTTGTTATCAGAAATCATTGTCTAAGGCAAATGCCACTTCTGTGCCGTCCTCCAAACACTTAATTATATAATAAAGTTGAGCCCCAGTCAGAGCGGAGATGCCTGCCTGGTGACCAGAAAGATTCTCGTGGCTTCTCATCCCTCCCTCGCCAACACCGTCCATCCTTCAGGGACCCCTGGACCTGGCTGGAGCCGGCCTCTGACAAATAAATACACATAAAAAATGACTACTTAAAAATACCTAAAGTGAAAACTCAAAATTTGTGTATGAGACTGTTTAATATAGTATCATTTCTAATACCAGAAGCAAACAAAGAATTTATATGTCCAACAAGAGAAATGACTTAAATGATTCTGGATAGGTCTCTCACATCATGAAAGTTTTCTAAGAATAAAAAAAAAAATTCATTTAGCTAATAAATGTTCTACCTCATTGAATGGTTAAGAATATCAAATAAGTAGGGGTGCCTGGGTGGCTCAGTCAGTTAAGTGTCCGACTTCGGCTCAGGTCATGATATCATGGTCTGTGGGTTCAAGCCCCACATCAGGCTCTGTGCTGAATGTTTGCTCAGAGCCTGGAGCCTGTTTTGGATTCTGTGTGTCCCCATTTCTGCCCTTCCCCAGGTTGAAGTCTGCCTCTCAAAATTAAATAAACATTAGAAAAAAATGTTTTTTTAAATCAAATAAATACACATAAAACCTTTAGAACACTATCTGGACATTATAATAATAGACAATAACCATTATAATTTAATAATTATTAAATAATAATACTAAAAACTATGCACTGGAAAATTTGCAACTGAAATTTTTATCACCTTCTACCACTAATTAGATAGAATGGAAGACAGATAAATAGAGGAAAGAATAAAGGCTTTGAAATCAAACAAATGGGAATAATACTAAGATTACGTGTTTTGAGGGGAGATTTAAAAGACATAATGCCTTTAAAGTGCATTTATGGGGACCAAAAACATTGTAGTACTTAAATGATAGGCTTTTTGTCATTATTAATTATTATTATCAAAAATATACAACACATGAATATACCAAATATATTTATTTTTTGTGGCAAATTTCAAAAAAGATATAATACAAAAATAGGAGTAATAAGAAAATGAACTCTCATGCATTTAATTCTAAGTTTTAATAGTTTTCAACAAATAGCCATTCTTGTTTCATTTATGTATCCACCTTCAAAACATGTGCTGGATTACTTTGAAGGAAATTCTAGGCAGTATTTTACTTATAAATGTCTCTGGGATAGCTCGAAAATATGCACATTCTTTTATTTTTAACATAACCCAAATATTATCATCACACCTTAAAAAATTCTTCAAAATCATCACATGTCCAGTAAGTGTTCAAGTGTCTCTCCTATTGTCTCCTAAATTTTTTGTTTCTTTGATTCCAGATCCAAGGAAGGTCCATACGTTACAATACTTTTGCCTCAGGTTTTATATGTGAGTTCTCATCCACTCCTTTTCTTTCTTTGCCATTTGCGGAGGAAATGGGATATTTGTCTAAGTTTCCCAGCCTCAGTTTTACTTACCACACCCCCATGGTGTTGCCCAAAATGTTCCTGTCCCTTTATTTCCTGTTAATTGATAGTTAAATTTATATCCAACTTCATTTTTTTTGGCAAGAGTTGTTTATAGGCAGTTTCTGTACTTTCACCAGTACGCAGATCTGTCTGATTTCTTTTTTTTTACATTTATTTATTTTTGAGAGACAGAGTGAGACAGAGTGTGAGCGGAGGAGTGACAGAGGAGACACAGAATCCAAAACAGGCTCCAGGCTCTGAGCAAACATTCAGCACAGAGCCTGATGTGGGGCTCAAACCCACAAACTGTGAGATCATGACCTGAGCTGAAGTCAGCTGCTTAACTGACTGAGCCACCCAGGCACCCCAAGATTTCCTCTTTTTTTGTGATATAAGTAGTCACTAATTATCATTGCTTAGATCTGTTCTTTGACTTGAATGGCAATATTCTAATTCTCTATTTTTCTTTCTTAACCTAGAATAATATGAAAAGAAATGTCTCACCATTTGTTTATCCTTTGTCAGAATTCATTTGGAAGAGGCAAGATGAATGCTAGCATCTCTTCTTTATATATTCCAATTTTTGCAATAACAAGATGGTTTCCTAATAATTCTTTGAAGGCAGCAGTTGATTAGAGCTGTGCTGATCTTCACAGAGAGATGGTATGTACTACACACAACACCCAGCACAAGCCTGCTGGTTGCCCCTCACTGGAGGTCTGTAGGCCAGGTCTGCAGGACTCCCAGCCAAACACTGTCCCTTCTCCTCAGGTCTAGGTCCCAGTTCTGGTGATTGCTTCTCTATGCTTCCAAGATCTAATAATTGCAACTTTCCCCCTTTGTTTTCCTGGTCATAGGTGGTTGTTTTTTTCCTATAGTTACTACCTATATGATACTTTAATGATTACATTTTCTTCTAGTTCTAAGATTTCATTTTTTTTACATATTTAAATCTCAGAACAATTTGGAGTCACTCCAATGAATAGGGCCAGAGATGGAATCAGTTTTATCTATGTTTCCTATGGTTTAACTAGTTAGCCCAACAGTACTTATTGTAAAGCCCAGGTTTTCTTGGATATTGTTTGTTCTTCTAAATGTATTGTGTAATTAACATGGCAAGCTCCAGACAAAGGCATTTAATACACGATAAAGGCAGTATTTAAGTCGGCGGGGAACAAATTCTTGTTGGAGTGAAGAAGTGTTGCTGTTGTGACACTAGGAAGAAGCGAGGCTAAACAGAAAGGCTAAGCATCCTTTATTTTCCCTTCCAACATCCAGTTGTGGCACTAGTGCCCCCAACAGGCAGAGACTTACTGAGGCCAGCGCACGAACAGAAGTGTGGTCAGTAGGGAGGCCCAGGTTGCAAATTTAGTCAATTATTCATGGGTGGGTTTTGAAACGGAGACACAAGAGTTTAACAACTGGCTGTTTACAGTCTTCTGCTCTTATAAAAGAACTGTCACTAATAGCATTGTGCATATACCTTTTCATAGATTTGCTGGTGCATTTTGAGATGGATACCTAGATATTTAGATTGATGGGTCAAAGAATAAATGTAGAATATTGTCAAATTCTCCTCCAGGGAGATTTACCATTTTGTATTCCCAAAAGCAAGGTTTGACAATGCGTTTTCCTTCAGTCTCGTCACCATATAGTTACACTTTGGGATTTTTTGACTATTTCATTGGTGAGAAACAGTATTTCAGCTTTAATTAGCACATTTCTTATGGAGAGTTGTGAATATTTTTATGTAATAAAGAGCTATTTTCATTTCTTTTTCTGTGAACTACCTGTTCATATGTGTACATTGCCCATTTGTATTTTACCTCTCTGCCTTCAGAAAGCTTTTATATATTAGAGGTAATAACTCTTGGAACTGATGTAATTTTCAAACCCTTTTTCCCATTAGTCACTGTGTTTCTTACTTTGCTGTTTGGATTTTTTGCAATGGAAAGTTATTTCTTAATATGGTTAAATGTAATATATCAGTTTTTTTTCATACTGCATCTAGATTTTGCCTATTTAGAAAATTTTCCTCTCATGCTATAAATTCCCCCATGTTTCCTTCTTGCTTTATAGTTCATTTTTTTTGTATTAAAACTCTAAACTAGTTAGAATTTATCTTGTCTATAGTGTCAAAAGTGGATACAATTTTATCTATTTTCATTATGGTTAGTTAGTTATCCCAACACTACATATTAAGTGCTCATTTTCTCCCCACTGTTTAAATGCTGCCTTCATCATATACTAAATTTCCATATGCAATAAGATTGATTTATAGTTTACCTATTCTATTATATTGGCCTGGCTTCCATTTGTACGCATAGGATAGTGATTCAGAAATGGAAACTCTGGAAAATGTTTTAATAACTAAGAGAGTTAGTCACTACTTCTGGAATCCATGTCCTGATTATTATTTGCTCTGTTAAACGAATTTTATAATTAGCTTGCCAAGCTCCAAAGAAAATTAGCTTGTTAATATTTTCTTGGAAAAGCTTTAATGTTATAAATTATTGCAGGGAAGAATGAATTCTATATGACATTGTCCCTCTGTCCAAGAATATGGTATGTGCTTTCATTTGTTTATACAGACACACACATCTGTTGGACATATGTTTATATACAGGTATGCTATGTTTTCTTTTGTAAATGGAACTGTCTCATTCATAGCATCTTTTTAAATATTGATTTTATGATTTTACAATCTGACATCACCCTGGAATTCTCTTAAATTTCTCCATCAATTTTTTTTTTGGTTTTCCACATATATAATTCTATCAACTGCAAATAAAATTCTTACTTTCTAATTCTTATGCTTTTGTGCTTGACTACTTTTATAAGCTAATAGTTCTAATAAAAATGTTAAATAGTAACAGAAAGACAAAATATATTTGCCTTATGTCTGCCATTAATCAGAAAGATTCTAATGTTTTCCCATTAGGTAAGATACCAACTTTAGGGCTATGGTGTGTGTGTGTGTGTGTGTGTGCGCGCGCGTGGTGCATGTGTGTGCACATGCATGCATGCACAAATCAGATTTTTGTCTTTAAGGATAATAAATTTCAAATACTGTTAAATATCTGAACATGAGCATATGATTTATCTCTTTAGCTCTATTAATACATTATATAAATGTGTTTGTTAATATTTAACTATCATTGCATATTGTATTCCTAGAATAAATCCATATGATCATCATATATTTAATGTTGGTAAGATTGGGTTGTAATTTTACTTTTGGTACAATCTTTTATGTTTAGAGTTAGTAATTCACTCATTTCATTCCTGTATGAATTTGTTATTTTCCTTTTCTTCTGTTCTAGAATAGTTTAAATAGACTGGGGACTTTCTTATCTTCAGAGTATGGCAAAATTCTCATCTAGACCCATTCGAGGTCTTTTATTATTATTATTATTATTATTATTGGAGCAATCTCTTACTTTCCCTACTTATTTCATGATAATTTATCTATTTGGATTATCTTTTAGCATTAAAGGATACATCTTTATTTTGAGAAATTCTATTTTGCTAGAAAATTATTCATCTTATCTATATTTTCAAGAATATTTGCATAGAGGTATGCAGACTAATGATATATTTTCTTAAACTTTTTTTTAAAGTTTACTTATTTCTGAGAGACAGAGCACGAGCAGGGAAAGGGCAGAGACAGAGGGAGGCACAGAATCTGAAGCAGGCTCCAGGCTCTGAGCTGTCAGCACAAAGCCTGACATGGGTCTCAAACTCACGAACTGTAAGATCATGACCTGAGTCAAAGTTGGACACTTAATTGACTAAGCCACCCAGGAGCCCCATGATATATTTTTCATACTTATAATACTTCTAAATTGCTCTATTCATGTTTTCTCCCCATACTTTTTAAAAAAAATATGATGACTACTAGTTTTTTATTGTAATCATTTCAAGTAAACGAGCTCAATATTGGGTTAATTTCTTAATAATGTTTTGTTATATATTTCAATTTTGGAGTTGGTTTAATTCTTCTGCTTTGTTTGGTTTATAGTTCTTCATAAAGTTTCTTTTACTAAGCAGTTAGGTTATTAACCTACTTTTCATTTTTCTTGTTATATTTACAAATTTTCCTCTAATACCTAATTTAGCTGTGTTTCATCAATTCTGGTAATTTGTGTTCTCATAAATCTTTATTTTCAAGAATATCTGAAAATTTGGTTCCCTCTTTGCCCCCAAGAGTTGTGTGATAGCTAATTTCATGTGTCAACTTGACTGGGCCAGAAAGTGGCCAGATATTTGGTCAATCATTATTCTGGTGTGTCTTTAAGGATGTTTATGATGAGATTAACATTTGAATTGGTAGACCAAGTAAAGCAGATAACTCTCCCTAATGTGGGTGGGCCACATCCAATCAATTGACGGTCTGAAAAGAATTAAAAAGCTAATCCTTTGTGGTTGTTTGATATGGGGTATTAATCTTTTCTGGCCCTTGAGTTCAGACTGAAACATCTGCTCTTCTTGGGTCTTGAGACTGACTTCCAGATCAGGCTTC
Organism: Crocuta crocuta; assembly: GCF_008692635.1. Lineage (NCBI taxonomy): Eukaryota > Metazoa > Chordata > Mammalia > Carnivora > Hyaenidae > Crocuta > Crocuta crocuta. The sequence goes on along the minus strand of NW_027529174.1, from coordinate 7,930,703 downwards.
GACTGAAATTACACATCAGTTCTCTTGGGTCTCCAGTATGTCGACTCACTTTTCAAATCTTGAGACTTGTGAGCCTCCTTAAATGCCAATCTATTCTTTGTAATATATCTCTCCTTCCCCCTCTCTCTGTTGAGAGAGAGAGAGACAGAGAGAGAGACAGAGGAAAGAAGGAACGAAAGAAGGAAGGAAGGGAAGGAAAGGAGACACATAGATAGATACGTAAAAAATAATGTATGGGTTATACTTTTCTTGTATAACCCTAATACCAGTTGTTTATAGATTTATTTTTAAAATCCCAGGTGGAAGGTGCTTTCTGTTTTATAACTTTGGAATGCTTCTGGTTTTAATTGCAGTATGGTTATGCTATTTGTTATTTATGTTATTTCAATCACACACACACACACACATCCCTACTATGTCTATAACCATTCTATTTTGGAGGGAAGGAAGAAATTGTTTTGGCTTGAGACTTGTATTTTACCTTCCTGTTATTAATGTTTCCTATTTGTCCTTCTATCTCCAGTGGCTACTGTTTTATGGAAGTTGTTGCTCTGGGGTGAAACCCACTGCCCTGGACTGTTTGCCTACACAGAACTACTAAACCAGAGAGAAATAAACTTCTATTTTCTTGAGTCTGAATTTTAGATCTTTCTTTAGCTTACCTTACTGTAGCTAACAATAGACAAACTTACCAAGTTTGTGGCTCTGAAGAGAGACTGGCTCAATGACAGGAAGCTTTACAAAATAGTTTTAACTAATGCAAATAAAATGTGGCACACATTTGAGAGTAATTCATAAAAGATGCTTTCTAGTATTTTGCCACTTTTTTCCATACAACTTCTTAAAATTCTAATAATTATATTCCACAAATTAATTGTTGATCTTATATCCAGAGATTTATAACACAAGCCAGTAAGTTATTAATTTTGAATGAATAAATAGTATAAAACATTTATCTTATTACATTTGAGCTTCTGTAACAGAGTACCATTACGGAGTGGCTATTTCTCACAGTTCTGGAGGCCAGAAAGTTCAAGATCAGGGTGTCAGCAGATTTGGCATCTACTGAGAACCCATGTCTTGGTTCACAGGTGACCATTTTCGTGCTGTGTCCTCACATGGTAGAAAGAGTGAGGGAGTCCTCTGGGATCTTATAAGGCCACAGATTCCATTTATGAGGACTTCACCATTATGACTTTATCACCTGTCAAAGGCCCTGCCTCCAGATACCATCACACTAGGGATGAAGCTTCAACATGAATTCTGAAGGGACACAAATGGTCTGTAGCAACACTGTATTCCTTAAATGACTAGATAAATATGTAACACATAAGTAAAGACCAAGCAAACAATCTGACTTAAAAACTGTATGCAATACATTAGAAGTGGTTGTGAAGAATGTAAAAGTCCTCTTCTCCTAATTGTCTTAGAAACTTCCTTTTAGAAAGTGTTACTAATAGTATTGTTTCATTTTATATAAGCAATAATCTTAAATTTCCTCATTTCTTAGGTAACAACTGAAGAAATGACTACTTTGAAGTTGTAACTGGCCAAGCTTCAATGCAGTTCCCATCAAGATGAAGTAAAATAATTATTTTTATTTTTTATGTTGTTAAATTAGGAAACAGGCACAGCTCAAATTTCTATGTATTTCAGATAAAAATACTACAAAAATAAGTTGAAAATTGAATTTTTACATATATGAAGTGGATAGTTAACTTAAAAGCAATTAATTTATGAGTAACATTTTTGAAATGAATGTGCAGTCAAAGCCTTATCCCATTTCACTGTGGCTAACAGCTTCAATTGCTTATTCAGGATTCTCGGGGAGTAATTTATAGTTACCAGAATTGCAGAAATTTTCCTGGTACCACAATTTAGAGATCAGAGATCCTATGAAGTAAGCAGATGTTGGTAGGGTGGTATATTACCTTCACCACCATTCATTCTCATAACATCAGGTGATGCAATAATAATGCAATGTTGGGACTCTTGGGTGGATCAGTCAGTTAAGCAAGCATCTGACTCTTGGTTTTGGCTCGGGTCATATCTCATGGTTCATTGGGTTCAATCCCCACATCAGACACTATACTGACAGTGTGGGGCCTGCTTGGGATTCTCCCTTTCTCTCTGAGCCTCTCTCTCAAAATAAATGTTAAAATAATAATAATGCAATGTCTTGTCTTGAACTCCGTTACTACAGTAGTAACAGTTTGAAAACTAATGTTCATAAATCATTTAATAGGTATGGTGGTAGATTTATAGCAAAAGGACATAAACTGGAGTGAATTCAAGTTTTTCCTAGTACATGTCCCTTATACATATAAGCACTTCAAGGTAAACTGGCCAAATACAATGTGATTCAAATTGTGACTTAACTGCAAGCCTACCTTAGCATAAGGTAAGCAAAATTCTACAATATATTTAACACACTTGAGGTAAATTATCATATAGCTTTTTAATCTTCAGTTATTTCCTTAAAAAGTTTGAGAGATTCTATAATCACTGTGATAATGTATGCTTAAAGTAGTCTCATAAGAGCTGACCTCTTAACCCACAAAATATGCATGTTTCTAAACTTTATATATTATTTAAAATATCAAATTCTGATTACCTTCACAGAAATCTGTCATATGTTCCTAATTTACAAAAGCTTAATATTATTTATTTAAAAACATTTTTAATGTTTTATTTATTTTTGAGACAGAGACAGACAGCATGAGCAGAGGAGGGTTAGAGAGGGAGGCACAGAATCTGAAACAGGCTCCAGACTCTGAGCTGGGAGTCAACACAGAGCCCGACATGGGGCTCCCACAAACCGTGAGATCATGACCTGAGCTGAAGTCGGACGCTCAACTGACTGAGCCACACAGGCTTCCCGAGGGGGCTTAATTTTACTATTGTTCTTATGGCAATATAGAGGAGTTCTAT
>NW_027529174.1:7731654-7927669 GCF_008692635.1 Crocuta crocuta | reverse complement strand
ACACACACACACACACACACACACACACACACACACACATATGCAATATATATATTTAACTTAAACAGATTCAATTACATTTGGCTTGGAGAAGATGAGGCAGCGGAACTGAGGAAAGGCAAACAGAAAAGCCGGGAGAGACTAAGAGACTGAGACATACAGATGTCAGAGACAAATAGAAGATAAATGTGTAGAGCAGAGAACATTCCATCTACTGTTCTGCTCAGTACCTTTAAGTGCTCCTGAGTGGTTTCTCGGTCTCACTTTGCTCTCACAAAAGGAAAGGTGCATGTCTTAACACTCTGTGTGGGCCTACTGCACAATTCCATTAGTCATACACATGTCTTGGCAAATGTGTACTACTGTATACACTCTATATATTAACAGAAAACTATATTAAGTGAATACTAAACTTTATAATAAATTATATTTTGTAATTCATTTTGATTATGTAATTTAAGATTTTATAATTTTGTAATTTAAGAGAATTTTGAAACTAATACTTTTATCTTACAGGACTGTTTTAGAGCTCACTCCTATGACAGGACAGCTGAAGCCCCTTCTCCACCCACCCTATTCATGTGACCTAAGTTCCAAGCAACAATTTCAAAAATGAATTTTGGAAATTATCCACGATTTGAATTAGGAATAGCCTTTTTATTATCAAGCTTAACAGAATTCTTGATATTAGAGAATGTGGCTTTCATATTTAGTATCTGTCACCTAGAACAGTACTATCTCTTAACCGTTTATTAAAGACTTGAAATCCTCCACCTCCTCAATACTCCCAACACTCATTTATTCATTTTACCATATAAAAACTTTAATTGCTTGTTAATAAGCACTTAAGTTAATTCAATCTGTAAACAATCTGCAAATCAGTTATGATTTCCTTCGACTTTATAATAAAATGGGAGCAATAAGCCAGATAGGTAAGGGGCAAAACTAGATTCTGAATATAGATCTTTCTGAATTCAAAGTCCATACTATTTTAGGAAGTGGCCTTTAATGCAAAAATCTAGAAAGAATACCATTTAAAAAGAGTGACAGAATATTGTTTTTAAAACTGTATGTTTATGTCTATAGTTGGCATCATACTTACCATTTAAATGTTGTCTTTCATGAAGTGGTTTTAAAACTCTCCTGCATGTGTTAGCTAATAAAATATCCGTATACTTCTTTGTTGTTGTTTTTGTTGTTATATTTGTCAGACACCCATCAGTTATGGTTGTGTGCCTGATTGGAAGATCTTTCATTTCAAGAAAATGTGAAATGTTTCCATGGAGATCAGCTTGAGATAGCCCAGTGACGAACTTCTTAGCTATAATTTCACATTGGTTTCTATGGTTTCCAGATAGGGGAAGAAAATGAAGTTGCAGATTTTTTTGTAATGTAAAAGGTTATTGGAAAATAAGAGATACTGCTCAAATTAATGTCATCCCCCTTGAGGAAAGCAACTGCTGTTACTGGAAAACATGGAAGCTTTGAAGACGCACGTTGTACATCTATGCACTTTTCTACACTGGTAACAAATGAGAGACTATCATGATACTTAAACAACTTCCAAAATTAGCTGGAACTTCTCTGAAAAGGGCTGAATTCATTGTTTAAATGTTTTAACAATGGGTACTAATAACTGGCTTGCAATCTCTACTTCACTTTTCTTGCATCACATCTTCAAAGACAGAACACAGTGTATCTGCTAAATCAGTTAAGGAGCAGGTGAAAACTGACACAGAGATAGCTCTTTATTCGTTGTTTATAACAGAAACTAGAATTTAGCAGTTCTTTTTAGATACTTGTCATTGTTATTAACTTATCTATAGGGATGTGTTATGAAGCAAGAATAAATAGTGGACCTCATATTCGAATCCTTTTAAAGTGGGTGCATGTAAGTTAGGCTGATCAAACATATCACCCCTTTGGCCCTATTCTCCAGCCTGACTCTTACTTACCAATCTTCAATAATTGGCATGCAGCCACCATTTATTTATCAACACACCATCACCGCCTGGGATAAAATCAAGGCTGTCTTTTCTTAGGAATTCTGTGAAATTTCTAATGGAGTAATAGACCAAAACCAAGAGATGTGAATTCTATCTCATCTTCATTTTTAAAAATTTGTAAAATTATGTTTATATATTTATTTTTTGCAAGAGAAAGAGTGAGAGACGGCACAAGCCAAGGAGAGATGGAGAGACAGAGAGAGAGAAATCCCAAGCAGGCTTTGTGCGGTCAATGCAGAGTCCAATGTGGGGCTCAAACTCATGAACCATGAGATCATGACCTGAATCCAAACGAGGAGTTGGATGCTTAACCGACTGAGTCACCCAGGCATCCCTCACCTTCATTTTATATACTTTGATGTCACTTAGCCAATCCATGGCTAATCATGGGCACATATCTATTCAACAAGATACATGACCAGCTTACAGACTTTATAGGATTAGTATATTTTCAAATGAAAAAAAAATCCAATCATTTAACAGCTGTAACAACAAATAGATATGGAAAACTTAATTATTCATTCTTCAATTATACATGCTTATTTAGACTAATAGTAAAATATAGCCCTGGCAGTTTAGTTTTTCAAAATAAAGGGAGAATATGTATCAAAATGAAGTTATCCAACTATGACAGCAAGCACATGTATTCAATAACTGCCAAGTAATATTTTCCTCATCAGGATAATATATAGTAATATAATTTTCTAAGAAGTACATGAGACAATGTAAGTACATAAGACAATGTATGTTGTGGCTGTAATTTTATAAATGCATCCAAAAATTACCTCTAAGACACATGGAGAACAACAGCATGGCTTGCTTCCAAAGTTTTACATATGATCAAAATATAATAACCAGTGAGAAAGGCTAGAAACTGTAAAAGATTCAATATCTGAATTGTATTATTAAAAAACCAGTGATCAGCCACAAATACCGTAATAATTTTAAGTGGATAGATAGATAGATATAGATATGGTTAAGAAAGATGTGTACTTATGTCAAATTGATAAGGGGTAGACTACTGTGGCTTTTTTTAAAGTGTCAACTTGGCTAGGCTTCAACTACTTTTTCCAGAATTCTTTCCCTCTGAGGTTTCAGGTTAGGGTTAACCACAGGGAGAAATATATTATATAGTGATGGCAGACATAAAATAGCAACCATTTTGTACTTGGAAGGTTGGCATAAAACAATGAGCATTGTGCAATCTGTGTATGCCATTGCTGATCTTCTGGCTTGCTTTGATAAAGAACGGGGCCTACAGCTATTTAAACCTCTACCAGTTTTTCAGCTTTCGTGAGTATAGGGGCGGGTGAATGTGCATTTCCACAGTGAAATGCATCAACTTCTCCCAGAAGTCATCCACATCATAATTACAGATAGTGACAACTGGGCACAGGTTCTAGTTTATAGATCTAGTGCATGATTCCAATGCATTCTTTTCCATTCCAGTTGGCTTTTGCTCTCCCCTACTTCAGATCTAGCTTTCCTTTTACTGAGAACTTATTCAGTACCAAATGGTGAGGCAAAAGCCTCCACTAGCTCTCACTATTGCATCAGTTCTAGTTCCCATAATTAATCTGATATTCTATATGACTTACACTGGTTCTGCCTCACTGATTAAACCCTGACTGATAAAATTAGTATGGAGAATTTATTTTAAAACTTCTACAAAATGATCAAGACAAACACCTGAATAGAAAAATGGAGAAAGAGGAGTGCCTGGGTGGCTCAGTCGGTTAAGCATCTGACTTCGGCTCAGGTCATCTCACAGCTCGTGAGTTTGAGCCCTGCGTGGGGCTCTGTGCTGACCACTCAGAGCCTGTAACCTGCGTCAGATTCTGTGTGTGTGTCTCTCTCTCTGCCCCTCCCCTGCTCATGCTCTGTTTCTCTCTCAAGAATACATAAATATTAAACAATTTGGGGGGGAGCATCTGAGTGGCTCAGTTAGTTAAGCGTGTGACTTTGGCTCAGGTCTTGATCTCATGGCTTGTGAGTGCAAGCCCCACGTCAGACTCAGCAGACAGTTCAGAGCCTGCAGCCTGCTTTGGATTCTGTGTCTCCCTCTCTGCCCTTCCACCACTCACTCAATAATAAACATTAAAATTCTTATTTACATTAAAAAAAGAAAAATTGAAAAAGAAACAGAAAAGTCACACACACAACATATACACACCAAACACACACACACACACACACACACACACACACACACACACACACGCTAACACAGAATGTTGGACCTCATCAGTAATTAGGTTAGGGAAATATAGATTAAAATGTGAGCTACTATTTCACACTCACAAAGCAGTGAAAATTATAATATATGATAACTCTTAAGATAAGCTTGGATGACCAAGAGGAAGCCGTATGTGTTACTGGTGAGACTGTAAACTATTTAACCACTTTGGGAAATAATCCAGCAATATTGATAAAGCTAAAAATGAGCAATCCCTAAGAACTACCAATTCTACATCTAGGAAGGACCCTAAAGGTATTCTCACATAGTAAAACTGGGAAGGAACACATAATGTCCTTTGTCTACAGAGTAATAGTAATAATGTATAGTTGACCTTCAGAAACAATACATTTATTTTGAGGTTTAGTCATTCAGGAGGAGGTGGTCTCCACTGTCAACTATAGTAGGTAGCCCCCAAAGATCCCTGCCTTGAGGTAATCAAACCCTAACATAATCCCCTCTCCTTTTTTATAGCCTTGACTTACTGTCTCACTTCTAGTGTACAAAAAATATGGTAGTGGTTATGGAATGTCACTTGTAAGATTAGGTTACAAAAGAACATGGCTTCTATCTCTCTTACTCTGCTACACTGTAAGCTGCCCTATGGAGAGACCCCCACAAAAGGAATCGATGTCTCCAGGAATATTTAGCTGTGTGTAAATAGGTTCTACTTACATAAATGGGTTAGAAAAAAGCTTAGGGTGGAAAGCCGCCACCATAGGGCAAAAGCCCCCAAAGTTAGCTTAGCAAGATATCATAATGGGATCATGAGTAACTTGTTATATCACCTGAAGGAAATTATACCAACGTACTTTGATCAGAAATACCACTTGCCCTCCTTTGCTTCTCACACAAGTTAATGATTACTGTCTGAGTGTTTTCCCATGTTCACATGTGTAAGATCTTGTTTTCTTCATGTTCATCATATGGGTAATATCTTGTGATCTCAATAACTATGGAGACAAAACCCTTGTTTGGGGCTCCTGTTTCCTCCTGGACTTTAGCTTCTCTCATATTAAATTCTGCATCTGCTTTCTTGCTGGACAAGAGAGAACTCCAGACTCATAGCCTGTGACATTCAGCTATGTCCTAAGACCAATAAGCATTCATATGTATTTGGATATAGATCTTCCCTTAGTTATGCCTTGAAATGATTACAGCTCTGACACTCTGTTTACAGAGGTGAGAAATTCTGAGCCAGAGACATCCAGCTAAGTCACACTGAGATTCCTGACTCACAGAAACTATGAGGTACTAAGTGTTTGTTGTTTTAAACCACTGAGTTTTAGGGTAATTTATACGATAGCAATAGATAACCCATATACCCTCCAATAATCACTGCAAACCCAGAGCAGTACACAAATTCATTATTTTCAGACTAATATTTATAAATTCAACCAATCATTACTGAAAGTCTAATCTATCAGGCTCTGTTATAGGGATAAAGTCATGAAAAACCCAGTTTCCAAACTATGCTTTTATGGAGTTTTGCACACAGACAATAAACAAACTATATTTTATGTCAGATGATAATTGGTATGGAGAAAAATAAGGCAAGGAAGCAGAACAGACAAAGCCTGATCTAAGTTGCAATTTTAAAAAGGTTGCAATTTTAAAAAGGGTAGTCAGAGGTGTCCTCTGAAAAGATGACATATGAATGAAACCCTGGAAAGTATGATGAAATGAATCATACAAGATCTGCAGGAAGTACATTCCAAGAAGAGAAAAGAGCAAATGGTAAAGCCTGATGTAGGAGTAAAACTGACCAGTGCAGCAGCTAAGGGGCCTGTGTACCTTTCAGAGGATGTTTGCTTTAACTCTGGAGTGAAACAGGGAGTCACTGGGATTTGAAAAGAGGAATGATATCACTAATGTTTTAAACTGATCATTCTGGCTGCTGTGTTAGCAGTGTTGTGTGCGGTGGGGTAGAAGGTGCAGGTTTGGCAGGGTGGTGGGAGGGCACATTATGTGTACAAACAAGGAGACTGGTAGAATGTTTTTATAACAACCCCAGTGAAAGAGAGCATGGTGGTTTGGATCATAGTGGGAAAGATTAAGGATGTGAAAAATGGCCAGATTATGAATATGTTTTTTTATGACTATATTTTAAAGAAAGAGTCAAAAGAAGCTGCCAAATAATTAAACTAATTTGTAAGCTAATATGTGTGTATATCCACTGAATGATACCTAGTATAAATCATTAAGCCTGAAGAATACATGCTTTATTAATTCTTTCAAATATTTATTATTCATAATCTCCTAGTCTATACCCACTGCTGCTACCTGGCTTCCAGGCACTATAATGACGATTTTCAACGTCTTTTTAAAGGTTTCAAATGTATTTTATTTCTTTAATTATGCTATATTTTAATGAGAAACAGAGTGCTTAAATGACAAGATAATTTTGAAACAACTTTGTGTTACAGTAACTTGAATGGTTATTTATCATTCCACTCTTCCGGGGTGACTCTGCCAACAGGAGACAGGTTCCATTCTATTCCAATCTGTGTGGCTGTAAACACCCATGCAACAACACAGAAAGTGGCTCCACTGGCCAGAACAATATTACCATATTTGTCATGAAAATCTGATGAGTGTTTTTCATGGCTTTGTCTTGACCAAATTTGTTGAATGCTTCGAATCTTGAACCTTCTTAGTGCATTTCTGGTCAAGGGAAACATCATGATGGTGTGACAGGACTGCAGTTGATTGCAGCTGCTGGTCTATTTCCTTGCAAAGAGACCTGAGAATACAAAAGATGCTGCTCAATGGTATCTGATCTATGTTCGGTTGCCCCCTCCAAATATTTTACTCCCATTACTCCTTAGAGAGGCACCAGTCATGCAGTTTGATACCATGATGTCTGGATTTGAGTTTCAGCTCTGCTACTGATTAGCTGTATGCACTTCGGCAGTTACTCAACCTCTCTTTGCTTCAGTCTCTTCAATGGCAAACAGAGAACAATGTTGAGCTCCAAAGGCTGCTAAGTGTAACAGCACTGGTCTGACTGACTGGTCTTAAGGGTTAATTTGCTTCAAATTAACACACTTCTTACTTGCTGACCTAAGGTCCTTGATCTATAACATAGCTAATTCACTTTCTTGGAGATATGCAGACCACTAGTCTTGAGGACTGAAGGACTAGAATCTTCCTAGGTCATAGAAACCAACAAGTCTGCTTGAAGGCCCTTCGGCTTTCTGATTAGCCCAGCAGTTCTTTAGCAAAATGTTTTTCTTTTTTAGGTCACACAAATGGCTACTGACCTCTCTTTATGCATCTGGAGACCTTGCTCTCCTTTGCAGAAAGAACAGAGTACTCAGACACATCACGAAATAAGAATCAGATCCTCTTGCACAACATTCTCTCAGTAAGATAACTTTTATACCTGGCATCATCGTGTCTGCATGTAATCAAGATATGTTGCAGGCCACTGCACCCCCTTTGCTGATTAACTACCCTAAATGTCTTTAAAAACCCTCGGGTCAGGCAGAAACCTTTGAGTTGGCTTTTGGACAAGAGTCCACCTCTTCCTCAGGTTGTTGGCTTCCTGAATAAAGTTCAAATTCCTTTCCAATCAAAACTTGTCTCTTGAGTGGTGACCTTTCAGGTAATGAGCTGAACTTGGGTTCTGTTACATGAGTATTACATGTGATAATCCCTAACAACAAAAGTAAGCACACAGTGTTCTCTTTTCTGTTCTTCACAAACAATGACTTGCTCCCTAGACTCCAAACTAATCAGCATGACTGACAAAATGACAATTCAATCCACTAGTCCAATGACTACCAAAACTCAAGTTTCAGTCAGAATTACAAGGCATTCAGAGAGTCATACCTCTTCCTCCTGCTGCTCCTTTTCCTTCTTTTAACCCCCTTCCCCTTCTTTACCTGTAACTCCTGCCCTGCACAAGTAAAAAAATAATAAAATCAGATGTACATGTCATAATAGCCCTAATAATTTTACTTTTTAAACAGATAGTTGTATTGAACAAGAGATCTGGAGGCAGAAACATGGAGTTCTGTCAATTTCTCTTCTTTGTGCAAGCTGTCAAACAGTGCTCAGTTTCTAGCAATGGCATATGTTAGTTAACTGTGGTCCAAATGCAGGCAACATGGATACAAAACGCCTAAGGTCAGTATTTGTAAACTTGTAACTGTTCACTGAGATTTGCCAACTCAAATGACTTGATTCCCAACTTAGAAAACAAGACCCTAAGGTTCTCTTTTATTTCCTACCAGATGGTAAAGTGGTACTCTTCATGACTGTGATTAAAGGGACAAAAAGAGAATCAAATGCCTTTCTTCGGAGGTCCCAAATTTCCAGGTGGTTTTTTTTCCTATTAGTCACGAACCTCTCCAACAAAAGGTACTAACGTTTTAATTTGAATTGAATTCAGGAAGTAGGCTGAAGGTGAAAAGGGTCAGGGTATTACATGTGCAGACTTAATTCGATACAAAAATACTTGTGCCACATAGGATGGCACAAAACCAGAGAATAATTGTAATAACGGATTTCTTGCAGGTCATTCATGTATGCCCGTTACTTGAGGACAAACTGATTTCATCACTCCTATCCTCAAGATGTTACGTTGAAACTCAAATACTTTGTCTCTAGTGACAATGATCTCATCCCTTTGTAGCTTAATTCACCCTTTGGCTATTCCCATTTCTGTGAAGCTTTTCTTTTCCCTCTAGCTTGAATTTTCTTGTACCCATAAGTATTCACTGTTAAGAATTTTCTTTTAGGAACTCCTATAGCTTGTAGTTGGCATTTCATACTGTAATAAACTGCAATCTTTCATTCCTTTTTTGTTTTTCCTTGTCAGCATCAGTGGCATCTGTCTCAGTTGCTTCCATATCTATGTTTGTCTGTTTTTGCTTAAAACATGCATGTTAAGAGATGGGAACCCATGGAGTGGAGAAATTTTCCATATTGTTCAACTCTACATAACTTACTTTTATGATAAGTTTCATGTTATCAAGAGTCCTAAACGTATTACTAAAGAATTGAAGCTATAGGATCTAATATCCATACAAAAGCATTAAAAAAAAAAAAAGAAATTCAATAATGTAATGCAGGTAAAGGAAATATTTCTCAAAGTAGATGCTTTCTGATGAAAACAGACTACAAAGAGAGGGAAGAAGACAGATTTCTCTAGGTAATAAGAACAAAGCAGAGGTTCTCTCATGCCTATGGCAATAAAAGAAATATGTTCTGAATAAATATAAACAGTTAAAGAGGATGAAGTATTCTATGAGAATAAAAAGGAAAAATTGATTGTGTCATCTATTTTATACAGCAATGCTGAAACTCAGTTTAGGAAAAATAACTAATACTAGACTTCAATCTAAGTGCAATAAGGCGGTATATATATCTGAAGCTTCACTGGTAACAAAAATAATTTCAAATCACTAAAGGCCATAAAAAAAGCAAAGCAGTAATATAGTAAGGAAACTAATATTTAATAAATATATGCCTGTTTGCCATTGTCCCAGAATTTTGCACATTTGTAAAAACAGTGCTGCAATGTGATATTTATCTCCATTTTATACATGAGAACAAATGAATTCAACACATGAATTTGAGTCCTAGGATTCTAAATCTAATGTTTTTCAACTATCATGGTTTCTTAAAGTATACTCAATTCTAAGTAATGGAAACAAACAAACAAAAAACCCCAATGTGGTTACAGAGAGGACCCTTTAATTGAAAACGGTTTGCTTCAGTTTACTGTAATATTTACTAGACTTGGGCTGGGTGCCAGTGGTACCATGCCTACTCTCAAGAAGCTTAAGGTAGAGTGAGAGAATGAACAAAGTCCCTGTTACAGGGAGAGACAGGCTAGATATGAACACTGAATGCCTTTGGTCCACAAGAGGAGTTACATTTCAACCTGGAGTTCTAGAAAATGTTTTAGAGGAAATGACACCTAGGCTAGACCTTGAAGAATGATGAATATATATAAAAAAGCAAAAAACAACAACAACAAAAAAAAACAGGGGCGCCTGGGTGACTTAGTCAGTTAAGTGACAAACTCTTGTGGTTTTGGGCTCAGGTCATGATCTCACCAAGTTTGTGAGATCAAGCCCCACATCAGGCTGTGTGCCCACAGCACAGAGCCTGCTTGGGTTTCTCTCTCTCCCTTTCTTTCTGCCGCTCCCCTGCTCTGGCATACTCTCTTTCTCTCGCTCTCTCCCTCTCAAAATAAATAGATAAAGTTAAGAAAAAAAGACATAAAAAACAAAGCTGGAGTGCAAGGTGTAGATAAATTAGCAAAAGTAAAAGCAGAGAGAGCTGAAGTAGCATGCAGACAGGGCAATCTAGTGAGCTCAGTAATACTAGGTAATAAGTGAAGAAGTAAATGCCAGCAGATGAGCCTGGAGGATGAGGAAAGAACAGCAACACAGTGAGGACTTTATATATCTGGCTATGACATTTGGACTCAATTCTATAGATCAGTGTTTCTCACTGTTGAGAAAACAGTGCACAAACTCACAGCCTTTTTCTGTGAATTAGTAATGAGAAATCTTATTTCTGTGTTCTGTATTTTTACTTTCATAATTTAAAGATATATAAGACAATAGTATGAGACCCAGATGTTGTAGCTTATCAGTTTTTGGTTCCTGTGTTTATTTTTGCTCTGCATTTTTGCTTGTGCTATGTACATTTGTTTATCCTGGGCTAATGTGAAAAGAATGGAGGCAGTTGTTATATTTAAGTAATGTGTTCATACCAGGGAACAAATAAGGAATTAGATAAAGAAAGTCATGCCACAGCTCACTATATGGTACAGTCATCTGGAATAAAAGAACTATTGCAACAGCAAGCACTGCTACAGATTCTGGACAATATTAATGGTCATATTAAATTATATTATAATTTTAAATTTTCTTCATTTTATGGTTTGGCTCATTTTTAATTTGAAAATGTTTTAGTTTCATAGTTGTATTAAAGGGGATAAATTTGGATTTATGTCTACACATGTATAAGTGATTTTAAAATAATTCAAGATGGTACAAGTTATATAAAGAATTTGTTTCCGATTCCGTATGTAATCCAAGTTTAAGCAACATTCTCACTGGTGAGGAGAAACCACCTACAAGAGGGGGAAAATCTGGGATGGGGGGAAGCACTTTACAAAGATAACTGTGAGGTGGAGGATGGGCATGAAGATGGGAAAAGTGGCAGAAAAGGTAAGAGGTTATTTCAATATTAAGTGTTTATTTTAATGGCTTGTGAAAATGATGAGGATCTGAATTAAATACTGATAACAAAGATGGAAAGAAACTAGAATTGAGAATTATTGGGAAAAGAATCAGTCTGATGTGGAAAATAAGGTATTCTAGGTAAACTGAGTTAAGTCCCTTCACTTAGCCCCTGGTTTAAGATTTTGGTCTCAAATTCTATTTCTGTTAAAAATCAGCAGACATTGACACCGTAGCTTGTAGTGACCCCAGAGAATTAGAGTATGGGTGATCTAGGTATAGAATGCAGCAATGTCAAAGCAGACATACTTGAGGTGCTTTAGGAATAGGGAGGTCTAGCTACCTGAGTAGAAGGAGAGAGGCTCTTAAAAGGACTTACTCTATGGATGTAAAGCAAAAAAATCAACTTCATCTAGTCTAAGCATAACACAGACCAATAAATGCCCTGCTTATCTTTGATATTAAGGTTTTCTATCTAAATTTAGGAAGAAAATAAGAAACTGTGTCCTATTTCTCAAATGTGCCTAAATATTACCAGTGAGTATCTCACAGAGAGATGATGCTCCAGAAGGGACTGAGTGAATACCAAGGTTTGCCAACCTAGGCACTATTGACATTATGGTCCAAGTAATTCTTTCTGACCGGGGGGAGATATTCTTGCACTGCAGGGTGTTTAGTTGCATCCTTGCCTCTGAATACTACATACCAGTAAGTAGTATCTTCCTCCCCTCAGCTCTGACACCTCAAATGTATCTCCCGACATTGACAAATGTCACTTAGGGAGTAAAACCTTCCCCAGTTAGGGGAACCACTGTTGTGTACAGGACAAAGCATCTCCTGTCACTTCTCCTATAATTCTCTAAATGTCATTGTTCTAGTCAATACAGATGCTTAAATTCTAAGAAAATACATAATCCCATTCCCTGCCATGGACTGCATAAAGGTTGCCTATCAACATTTTTTCCTCAAACTAATCTTTTTAAAATGTTGTGCAGTATACAACTTAGATGAATCACTTAGTCTATCTGGGCATCTGCTTACTCGTCTATAAAAGAAAAAACTTGGTATTAATTTGGCTTTTCCCAATCCTGCCTAATACTAAGAGTCATCTGGAATCTGTTATAAAATGTAGATTCCTAGACTAACAGAGCATCCAGGGGAGTAGCCTAAGAATCTATATTTTTTTAAACAAGTTCTCAGAAGTCTTGTCATCAGATAAGTTTATGGAACACTGAATCAGATAATCTCTAAGGTCCTATTCAGCCCTAACACACTAGACCTTTCCAAAGAGAAAAACATTTTAGGAAGACCATTTATTCTTTTAGGCCACTGGAAGAGTACAGTAGTAATTGAATTCACCACCACTGTAATTTAAAAAGCAGCACCTGAGTGACCCCAGTTATAGGGACCCCCTGGGAATAAGTTAGTCAACAGAGACATTTAGCAGCACTTAAAAACATGAAAAGTACTAGTAACACTGGTGTCTTGCTGTATAATGGATGATACATTTTCAAAGCTGATGCTCCTAGACTATATTACTCAATAGTAACACCTTCATTTCCACCTGCTTTTATTTTTACTCTTCTTTTACAGCTTTAGAATATTGACACACGATAAGAAACAATAAAAAAGGTAATCTTCTTGGAATGAAAATGCACATAACCTGCAGTTTCTTCTGTTCATTTATGTATTTCTCAGAAGACTATGCTGCTCAGGGAAGGATTAAGGGTACACAGTGCAAAGTGTCTCCCATCATGACTACTTAAGGAAATATGGAAACCCTGCAAGCAGCAATGCTGCTGGCAGAAATGCCGAACAGCGATTTTATTTCATATGTAATGGCATCATCTCCTCAGTCACTGAATTGATGAATGGTACAGCCATTTGCTTAAGGCTATGTTTTACGTCACTTTATTAAGCCTAATAAGTTACACAAATGGTTGTTACCTGTACAAATAAAAAGGCAGATCACAGTAGTGAGCTGTTATGCCAAGAAGTAAAAGTAACAGAGTGGACAACCTGCGAGCTGATGTCCTCGAATGGCAAATGTTACCTGAAAAGTGAAGTGATATAAAGTATGTACTCTCCTTCAAATTCTACTCACAGTCAAAATCTAAATAAACAGACCATTTCTATCCTATTTAGAATGCTAAAAGTATTCAATAAAGTCCATCCTGAGAATAGTCACAGTGCTGATTCAATTTCTCTTATGGACCTGATCACGTTAATGTGATTCACTCATTAAATACCCAATATATTTTCTTTAATCACAAAGTGCTTTCAACTACACTCATTTTCCCTCTTTCTGACAGGTGTGTGTAAGAGAACAAAACAAAAACAGAGAAACTGAGGGCTTTTCTCCATGCCACACTGCAAGTCAGTGCCATGATTATGCAATAATTCTTACTGTTCTTTTAAACTCTGGTAGCAAATTTCTTCAAAGTGGATGTCCATGTGTCCATGTTAATTTTACATTTCAATCCATTTACAACACTAGAAATAAGTGATCTTATTATTTTAGGTAATACACTAAGTGTTAAAGGACTTCTGTGGTTACTCTCAAAATATTTTATGTTGGGGCATGTGGGTGGCTCAGCTGGTTAAACATCTGACTTCAGCATAGGTTATGATCTCATGGTTGGTGAAATCGAGCCCTGAGTCAGGTTCCACACCAACAGTGTGGAGCCTGGTTGGGATTCTCTCTCTCTCCCTCTCTCTCTGCCCATTTCCTCTGCACAAGCACACACACACACTCTCTCAAAATAAATAAATAAACGTTAAAAAAAAAAAAGATTTTACATTAACTGCATTCCATATTTAATGGATTGCTGTATAGTCTGTCCTTCTAGAAGAGACTATTTCAGTGGATACAGCAAGTCAAAATATCTGGATAAATGCACAGCACTTCTCCAACTTAATCTTGGAAAAGAATATTATGGTTATAATAAATTCTAGAAACTTTGAAATTTTTATCCAGAAAATGATATGGAGTCATTGAAAGACATGAAGGGTGTGAGTTATATGGTCAACCTTGCATCTTAGACATTACTCTGGTACAAGTATGAGGAAGGGTTTGCAGAAGAATACTGCAAATGTCCCAATGAGTAATGATAAGGACTTGGACAGTTCACCCAATTAAGGTCTCAAAATATGGCATCTCTTCTTTTGGCTGTCCTATTTCTGCAGCTACTCCTCAGCGTTGCAGAGCCAGAACACAGTTCTTTGGCACGGGCACCTAAAGATGATAGCCTCTGAGGATCTATCTCATACCACTGGAAATCTTAGAACTTGATGTGTAAACTAGAGTGTGGGAGTGAATTTTTTAACTTCAAAAGAAAAATATTCCATTCCAGTGACCGGAGTACACCATTTATCTCTTAGCTTTAGTAGCCTGACACTGATTTCAATCATAAAGTAACCTTATTATCATTATTTCCCCAAAGATGTGCCTATTTTACTAGTTCTGTTTAATGTTAGTAGGTGTTACTTTTAAAAAGGGCTTCAAAGTCATCTAAGTTTAGGAAATACGCAGGTAACAAAGTGAAAATAGTTTTTTATTGAAGTATTTTCCAAACCTCTATTGTGCTAACATACACAGCTATTCTCTGAGAGGAATGGCATGTGGGCCTTTCCAAACTTAGCAGAACATGCCATGCTTTTTTTCCCCCTGGAGCGTATCTCTGTATTAGCATTTTTCAGAACACACTTCAGGGAACACCAAAGAATGTCTCTGTGCTCTCAATGCTGTTACATCATTGTACTCATTCCCAATAGTTTAATAGTTCCAGAAGGCATTTCACAACAAAATCACTTCTTTGTAAGGGACTTTTAACAAACATATGACTGAAGGAGTTTAGAGTGTATGTGAAGTCCAGGGTGTCTTAACAACACTCATAGTAGTAATTAACTCTAGCCTTCATTATGTGATTCTTACTTCTACAGTTTTAATATCTGTGCAGGTATTTCCCTCCTCTCCACATCTACCTTTATTCATTAAATGCTCTATGAATACAAAGATAGCATGATTCTACAATGCCCATTAGAGTTGCAGCAATAACCCCTCACTGCATAATCTGAAACTTTCATTTAAATATTGAAATGAAAATGTACAAGCCATTCCTGCATTTAATCTAAATATGTCACTGATAAGTAAAAGTAAAAATTGAAAATTTTAACTTTTAGATACCAAAGACATTTGAAATCTGAAAGATGCATTCAATTGAATGTTTCCATGTTTGATGAAAACTGTCTTTGATTTCTAACCTGAAATCATGCCCGTAAAGGTCTACTCCAGAGGTTAACTTTGATCAAATCCCAAATTCAGATTGGAACATTTAGTGCAGCAAAATAATCCTTTCTTCCATGTTTCTGAAATCTCCAGATTCTTTTATTTCCGACTTAGATCTTCCCTGCCCTCCTAAACTCTGCTCAAATACATCTGTAAATAAAACCTTTATGAGTAAGGCTTTTGTTCTTGCCATCATCTGGGAAACTTATGAAGCATCTGCAGAGACATTCCATTTGATGAGAAGAGCACTTCACAGCCTTAAAGTAGTAACTATCATCACTTTCCAAGTTGTTTTTCCAGGCCAGCTCTCTTTTAGTATACTTTTTTTTCTTTTCACTTTCATATAATTTTGAAAACTTATAACAAGATGTTGGCATTTTACCTTTTTTTTGTTCTTCCATTTAGGATCCATTATTTGGAAGTGAGAAAGACTTTGGCCAGAGGGGCTGACTCTGGTAAACTGATTTTTTTCTTTCTTGTAAATGCCTCAGAAGAAACAGTGAGACAGGATGCACTTTGCCAAACCTTGGGGCAGGGATTCTGCTTTAGTGAGCTGATATTTCATTTTAGTTTTTCTTTTAAGTTCTTGAGGGATGGACACTAAAAAAGAGGTTACCCATCTAAACACATGCAACAGAAATTCAGAACACAGATTCTTGTTTTCAAATTCTAAGCCTTCCAAGTTAGAATTCTATTTTCAAAGAAGTTACTTTCAGCTTCTCTTTCATTAACCTAATGGAATCTAAAATGTCACAGACTAAAAACAGCATTCTTAACTAAATTAGTATAATTTAACCATATCAATATTTGTTAATTGGAAAAGTAAGATTTCTATACAAATAGGTCATAATTTTGATTACACAAATCATTTATATGGCTTACAACCATTGCTGCTGATGAAATTGTGGGTTTCTTTATATGATGTATTTTATCACATTTGTCAAATCCAAATCATAAGATCTAAAAGACACAGACATCACTTTAAACTGTCCTTTAATGTCTTCTGTAATTGTTTGGTCACTAGACATTCATTACTTGAAATATCAAGTATATAAACATATGCCTTTCTTACATTCTTTTTCTATTTGAAGAAGACGTGGAGAAACAAACTCATGAATGTGTTTTACTAATGCAAGCTAATTATGGGAAAAAGGCACAAAGATCTAAGTATAGAAATAGGTGAGGGACCTGAATCCTTTGCCCTCCTTAGAATAAGGATATTGACTGAGAATGGAAGATGGATGGCTTCCTAAAAGCACCAAGATGCTGTTAAAAGAAGAAGGTGAAATGAATACTAAAATTAGGGGTGGGAGGGAAAGTCCACAATAAGGGAAGAAAAACTTGATCTAATCATTGGTCTATCAGGGGGAGAGGTAAAAACAGAGATTTATTCATTAAATGACAGGGACCAGGGATTAGATTGCCTATAATTTCTTCTATCTCTAACATTTTGTTTCTGCATCAAAAGCTTCAAATAAATGTGCTGCACAGGCCCAGAGAAGTCAGTGTTATGGGAGATTACAACTGTGTGGGAATGGGCCCATACATACTCTTCTACTTATTTCTAGGGGTGCCTGGGTGGCTCAGTCTGTTAAGTGTCCAACTTCGGCTCAGTGTCCAACTTCGGCTCAGGTCATGGTTTGTGGGTTCGAGTCCTGTGTTGGGCTCTGTGCTGACAGCTAGCTCAGAGCCTGGAGCCTGCTTCTGATTCTGTGTCTTCTCTCTCTGACCCTCCCCTGCTCATGCTTTCTCTCAAAAAATAAATTTAAAAAAAATTTAAAAATCTATTTCTAGAACTAAAAGTTGCCCTTTCAAGTCTGCATAATGAAAAGATCCTCTAGAAACCCTAGATAATACTGAAATTATTTTATTGCTTAAGCATGATTCAACCGAGCTCTTCTTATGTGACTACAGTCTGCTGAACACTAGAGTTACAAAAATGGGTAAGAATGGCCCATTCTTTTAGGAATATTCAGCTATTGAAGAGACAGATAATCATAAGGTTTAAGTACGAAAAGTGTTATAACAGATATGATCAGGATGCCGTGTCATCAAAAATGAAAGGTACCCTTCTCATCCACAGAGTTCATGAGGAACTTCCTGGATTAATGGTGGATGAGTTAAGTTCTCAAATATGTTCAACCAGACACAAAAAAATGGTGTGAAGAAACTTACTAAGGGCTTTTCTTCAACTGTCAATGCTAAAATTTTGTTTTCAAATACTTCTCCTTTGAAGGAGACCTTCACACTCAAACATATATGAATCAAGACAGTCTTCGTTAATGTCAAGTACAAAATAGCAGCACATGTAACAGTGGCACATAAGCATCATATTGAAATAAATCTTCTGGCTTTTTGCCAATTCTATAATACATTTTCATCTTGATTTCATCTTGATTGAATATAATAATCACCACAACATTTGCTTTTAATGTTACTAAGAAACAATAGCAGATAGACTTCTTCAAAAATAAATGTAGGCAATTCATTAAGACTGACTAGACAAAATAAACAGAGTTAAGATAGTTAGAATCTAATTTTTTTCAGAATTAATATATCCAAGGTGGAGCCATTTCCTGCATTTTCTTCTGAGTTCATGATATTGCAGGATCACCTATAACTTTATAATGTAAAGAGCCATAGAGAGTAACTAAGAACATTTTGGGATTAATATTGAGAAATAAATAGTAGCTATGTTTCATGAAGGATTGGACTGAAGCTAGATTATGAAGGTACTCCTCTAAGTATGTCTTACAGCCAATGTTATCTAAGAGCCTGCAAATGGTAACTGTCAAAATACTGGCAAAGTCCAAAAATACTGATAAAACACATACCCAGCAGCTAGATAATGCCAGAAATTCCCTACATAAAACATTCATTTATTTGACTGCAAACAGCCCAATAACAACAAACACTTTAAGCCAAAACATCAGTTTATAATGTGTGAACTATACACAATATGAGAATGTATGGAAGGATATTGCCCCATGCATAAAGAGATCTAGGGAGGCTGGGAAGAGATCTAGGGATGATGGAGTAAGATGAAACTAAGCTCACACTGTCCCATGGATACAACAAGAAACACTCATCAAATTAGGTAGTTTAAATAGTATTTCTGGTAAATAGCCCAGAAAACCACCTAAAGACTGGCAGAACAAACTCCACAAAATAGAGGTAAAGGAGGGCCACAATTAAGAGGCAAGGAAGGACGGAGATGTGGTGGGAAGAAAAGTGGACCTCAGTAGTCCACAGGAGGGAGGGAGCGAGCCACAGGTGTGGAGATGGGCAAGAAACAGATGGTCACACTGGGGATCCCAAAGACATATCACCATGTAACATTTGGCTTTGAAAGCAAGAAAGACTGAATTTCCTGAGTTCTTACAACCAATGGGACCTAAAGCCTGGAATTTTAAAAATCAGTGGCTTTATTCTGGGAGAGCCCCGAGGGCAATAGGAAGCTGAATCCCCATCCTTAAAGAAACAGCATAACAAAACATCCCTGGGAGACACAGTATAGAAGCAGCAGTTTGAAAAGTGTCCAAGGCATACTGGAGTGAAAGCTATTTACTCATCTCTGGGCCTGTCCTATAGAGGCAGGAGACACATGAAGACCCCTTCAGGAACAAAGGAGCTAGCAGAAGACATTTCTCTACCAGTCCCTCAACATAAACACAGGCTGCCTGCTATAGCAACAGCAGACATTCATTACCTAATTTTCTTATACCAAACCGGACCTCCCAGTTTTGGCAGATCTGCCCTTTCCAGTCATATGTGCCTTGGTCCTGGAGCTGTAGTCTCCCTTCCCCAGAAGAATAGCACAAACCTTGCCAACACTGCATCTCCCAACTAGCGTGCTTTGTGGGGTCTAAATGCCAGTAGCAGCAGCAGCAGCAGTGGCAAGGCCCTGTGGAAGCCTGAGGCACACCTTGTTAAAACTGCACCCCCCACCCGCCCTTTACTGCTCACATGCAGCCCCACCTGCAACTGCAACTGCAGGTCTCATTTCACAAGTAGACCAATGTTAAACACCTTGTTAAAACTGTATACTCCACCCCAGCCAGGGACCAAACACTACAAAGAAAGCCTCTGCACATGACTGGACTGAAGGAAAAGGTCCTTCAGAAAAGGTCCACAACCGCAAGGCACACAAATTACATTTAAGAGACACCTCCTGAAATGCAAGGTTCTAGGTAATGGGGGACATACTGCACTGCAGGGCAATAGGACCTCTTCTTCATAAGGCCATTACTTTTCAGAACAGGAGACTTCCTAACACACTGACTACATGACTTCCTAACACATTGAAACAGACACAGAGAGTTAGACAATATGAGGAGACAGAGGAATGTATCCCAAATGAAAGTACAGGACAAAACCACAGCAAGAGATCTAAGCAAAAAGGATATAAGCAATATGTCTAGTAGAGAACTTAAAGTGCAGATCATAAAGATATTCACTGGACTTGGGAAGAGAGTGAAGAACATCAATAAGACCCTTAATAAAGAGATTAAACAGAACTAATCAGAGATGAAGAAGACAATAAATGGAATTAAAACTACATGAAATGGAATAAATAGCAGACTAGAGGAAGCAGAGGAATGAATTAGCAACCTGAAAGACAGTGATGGAAAGTAATCAAGCTTCCCTAATCTGAGGAAGGAAACAGATATCTAGATCTAGGAGGCATGGAGATCCCCCAACAACATCAACCCAATAAGGCCCATGCCAAGACACGGTAATTAAATGGCAAAAAGTAGTAATAAAGAGATAATTTTAAAAGCAGCAAGAGAAAAGAACAAAGCTACATACAAGGGAAATCCCATAAAGCTATCAGTGGATTTTTAAACAGAACTTTAAAGACCAGAAGGGAGTGGCATGATATATCCGAAGTGCTAAAAAAAAAAAAAATCTGCAGCCAAGAATACTCTATCCAGCAGGCTATCATTCAGAATAGGAGAGATAGTTTCTCAAGCAAACAAAAGCTAATGAGGTTCATGACCACTACACAAGCCTTCCAAGAAATGCTTAAGGGGATTTTTGAGTGGAAAGGAAAGACAATCATAAGTTAGAGTATGAAAAGAAGAAAACACAAAAGCAGTAAAAATGAATATATCTGTAAAAAACAGTCAAGGATTCACAAAATAAAAGGATGTAAAGCATATACGAATACGTGGGGACAAGGAGGAATGGAATAAAAGAATGGGTTCAAACTTAAATGACGATCAACTTAATATAAACTGCTATATGCAGAAGATGTTAAACATAATGGTTACCACAAATCAACAACCAGTAGTAGATATGCAAAGAATAAAGGAGAAGCAATCCAAATGTATCACTAAAGAAAGCCTGCAAACCATGAAAGAGACCCAGAGAAGAAAGGATCAGAGAATACATACCAAACAACCACAAAACAAGTAACAAAATGATAATATATACATATCTACCAAAATGACTTTTACACTTGATCTTAGCCAAAAGGCTGAGAAGCAATCCAAAATGACTTTTAATATAAATGTACTAAGTGCTCTAACAAAAGGATACAAATAAGAAAATACATTTTTAAAAAAAGACCCATCTGCATGCCACCCATGAGAGACTCATTTCAGACATGAAGACACCTGTAGAATGAAAATGAGGGGATGGAGAAACATTTACCATGCAAATAGATATCAAAAAGTTGGGGTGGTAATGCTTATATTAGACAAAATAGACTTTAAACCAAAGACTGTATTCAAATACAAAGCAGGACACTGTATAATCATAAAGGGGACAATTCAAGAAGAAGATATAACAACTGTAAATATTTATGCACCCAACATGGAAGCATCCCAATACACAAAACAAACATAAAAGAAATAATTGATAGTAATAAAATAATAGTAGGGGACTTTAACACCCAAGTTACATCAATAGAGAGATCATTAAAAACAGAAAATCAATAAGAAACAGTGGCTTTGAATGATACACTGTACCAGATGGATTTAACAGAAAGTCATACTCAGAACATTACATCCTAAAACAGCAGAATACATATTCTTTCCAAGTACACATGGAACATTCTCCAGAATAGACCACTTATTGGTCATAAAACAAGTCTACAAATTTTAAAAGATTGAAGTCATATCATGTGCATTTTTCTGGCCACAACTCTATGAAACTAGAAATCAAACACAAGAAAAAATGTGGAAAGAGCACAAATACATGGAGATTAAATAACATGCTACTAAACAATGAACGGGTCCATCAAGAAGTCAAGAAGAAATCAAAAGTTTAATGGAGAGAAAAAAATGAAAATGAAAACACAATGGTCCAAAATCTCTTGGAAAAAGCAAAAACAGTTCTAAGATGGAAGTTTCTATCAACATAGGCCTACATCAAAAAGCAAGAAAAATTTCCAATAAACAACCTAACCTTATACTAAAAGGAGCTAGGGAAAAAGCAACAAGCAAAACCCCAAACCAGAAATGAAACAATAAAGATTACAGCAGAAATAAATAGAAACAAACAAGCAAAAAACAATAGAATAGATAAATGAACCAAGAGATGGTTCTTTTTTTTTTTTTTTTAAAGTAGGCTGCACACCCAACGTGGAGCCTGAACTGACAACCCTGAGATAGTCACATGCTCTACTGAATGAGCCAACATGGCACCCCAAGATCTGGTTCTTTGAATAAATGAACAACATTGATAAAACTGAAGCCAACTCATAAAAAAAAAAAGAGAGAGGGAGGGAGGGAGGGAGGGGAGTGGGGGAAGATGGGGGGGGAGAGACAGAGAGAGAGACAGAGAGAGAAGATGAAAATAAAATCAGAAACATAAGAGAAATAATGACCAAAACACAAGAAAAAAATAAACAATTATTTCAGAATATTATGAAAAACTATATGACAACAAATTGGACAACCTAGAAGAAATGGATAAATTCCTAGAAACATAATCCACCAAAACTGAAGCTGAATAGAAAATTTGAACTGACTGATACCCAGAAATGAAATTGAATACTTAATCAAAAAACCCCCAACAAATAAAAGTTCAGGACCAGGTGGCTTCACAGGGGAATTCTACCAAATATTTAAAGAAGAGTTAATATCCATTCTTCTCAAACTTTTCCAAAAAATAAAAGGAAAATTTCCAAATTAATTCTATGAGGCTAGCATTACCCTGATACCAAAACCAGATAAAGACACCACAAAAAGAAAGAAAGAAAGAAAGAAAGAAAGAAAGAAAGAAAGAAAGAAAGAGAGAGAGAGAGAGAAAAAGAAAGAAAAAAAAAAAGAACCACAGGCCAGTATCTCTGATGAACATAGATGCAAAAACAAAACAAAAAAAATCTTCAAAAAGATTAGCAAACAGAATGCAACAATACATTAAAAAATTGTTCACCATGATCAAGTGGGATTTATTCCCAGGATGCAAGTGCAATTCAATATTCACACATCAATCAATACGATACACTGCATTAATAAGAGAAAAGATAAAAACAGTAAGACCATTTTAATAGACGTAAAATAGCATTTGACAAATTAAAACATCCATTCATGATAAAAACCTTCAACAAAGTAGCTTTAGAGGAACATACCTCAATATAATAAACTCCTTATATAAAAAACCCACAGTTAACATCATGTTAGTCAATGGGGAAAAACTGAAAGCTTTCCCTCTAAAGTCAGAAACAAGATGAGGATGTCCACACTCACCACTTTTATCCAACATAGTACTGAAAGTCCTAGCCCTAGCAATCAGAAAGAAATAAGAAGAAACATAATGAAATAAAAGACACTGAAATTGGTAAAGAACAGGTAAAACGCTCACTATTTGCAAATGGCATGATACTATATATAGTATAAAACTGTTACACTATATAAAACTCCTCCACAAAACTGTTAGAACTGATAAATCAATTCAGTAAGATGGTAGGATACAAAATCAATACACAGAAATCTGTTGCATCTCTATACACTAAAAATGAAGCAGCAGAAAAAGAAATTAAGAAAATAATCCCATTTACAAATACACCAAAAATAATAAAATACCTAGGAATAAACTTAACCAAAGAGGTAGAAGATCTGTACTCTGAAAACTATAAAATACTAATGAAAGAAACTGAAGACAACAAAGAAATGGAAAGACATCCCATGCTCTATACTAGCCAAAGCAAAACATCTCTATACTACCCAAAGCAATCTACACATTTTTTTTATTTTTAAATTTTTTTTTTAGAGAGAAAGAGAGTGGGCAGAATAGAGGGGCAGAGGGAGAGAGAAAGAGAATTTAAGTAGGCTCCATACTCAGCATGGAGCTTCACATGGGGTTCAATCCCACAACCCTGAGGATCATGACCTATACCAAAATGAAGAGTCAGACTCTCAAGCAACTGAGCCACCCAGCTGCCCCACAATCTACACATGTAACACAACCTTGGTCAAAATACCAACAGCAATTTTCACAGAACCAGAAGACAATTTGTATGGAACCACAAAACACCCCAAATAGACAAACAATCTTGAAAAAGAAAAACAAAACTGGAGGTGTATCACAATTCCATATGTCCAGTTATATTACAAAGCTTCAGTAATCAAAACAGTATGGTACTAGCACAAAAACAGACACATAGATCAATAGAACAGAATACAAAGTGCAAAATAAACCCTCAATTGTATGGTCAGTTAATCTTCAACAAAGGAGGAAAGAATGCAAAAAAAGATGGTCTCTTCAACAAATGATGCTGGGAAAACTGGATAGCTATATGCAAAAGAATGAAATTTGACCACTTTCTTACACCATATACAAAAATAAACTCAAAATAGATTATAGACCTAACTGTGAGAACTGAAATAAAAGTCCTAAAATAGACCACAAATAGAGCACAGGCAGTAATTTCTCTGACATGTGCCATAGCAACATCTTTCTAGATATGTCTCCTAAGGCAAGGGAAATAAGAAAAATAAACTCTGGCATCATCAAAAGAAAAAGCTTCAGCACAGTAAAGGAAGCAACAAACAAAACTAAAAGACAACATACTGAATGGGAGAAGACATTTGCAAATGACATATCCAGTAAAGGCGTAATATAACAAATATGTAAAGAATTTATAAACTCAAGACTAAAAAAACAAATAACCCAATTAAAAACTGCAGAAGACATGACCAAATATTTCTCCAAAGAAGACATACAGATGGCCAACAGACAAATGAAAAGCTGCTCAACATCGCTCAACAAGTAAATGCAAATCAAAACCAAAATGAGATACCACCTCACACCTGTCATCAGAATGGCTAAAGTAAAAAATTCAAGAAACATGTATCGGTGAGGATGTGGGGAAAAAAGAACCCTTGTGCACTGTTGGTGAGAATGAAAACTGGTACAGCTATGATGAAAGAGAGTATGGAGGTTCCTCAAAAAATTGAAAACAGAACTCTCTATGATCCAGCAATTGCCCTGCTGGGTATTTACCCAAAGAATACAGAAACACTAATTCAAAGAGGCACATGCACCCCTATATTTATTATAGCATGATGTACAATAGACAAATTACAGAAGCAACCTAAGTATCTATTGGTAGATGAATGCATACAGAAAAATAGTGTACACACACACACACACACACAGTGGAATATTATTCAACCATAAAAATGAATGAAATGTTACCATTTGTAAGGACATAGATGACTCTAGAGAGCATAATGCTAAGCAAACTAAATCAGAGAAATACAAGTACCATATGATTTCATGCATATGTGAAATTTTAAAAATGTAATATATGAACATAGAGGGGAAAATAAAAGAGAGAGGCAAACCATAAAACAGACTCTTAACTACAGAATACACACTGAGGGTTTTTGGAAGGGAGGTGAGCAGGCAGATGGGTAAAATGGGTAAAGGGTATTAAGGAGGGCACATGTTGTGATGAACACTGGGTGTAAGTGATGAATCACTAAATCCTACACCTGAAATTAATGTTACACCATATGTTAACTAACTGGAATTTAAATAAAAACTTGGAGAAAAACACAAAGAAAACAGGAGAGAGAGAGAGAGAGAGAGAGAGAAACCAAAAAACAGACTCCTAACTATAGGGAACAAATAGATGGTTACCAGAGTAGAGGTGGGTGGGAGGATGGGTGAAATAGTATTTAAGTTTGATAAGCACTGGATAATAAATGCATGGAACTGTTGAATCACACTAAAATGTAAACTTGAACCTAATATATCACTGTATGTTAACTACACTGGAATCAAAATTTTAAATACATACATACATATATACTTAAATATATAAACAAAGTAAAAAATAAAATAAATGCACTTAGTTATTTAAAGAAAAGAAAAGAAAAGAAAAGGGGATCCAGTTTCAGACAACTACTAAATGAACCCTGGCCATTTCCTCATCTACCATCCATTCTTCTTACACTCCATCCAGTTTCCACCTAATCATGTTATATAAATAGGTAATACAAAGGTCATTAATGGCCTCTCTTGCCTCTAAAGTGGACATGTCAAATCACTTGTCTGGACTTTGCAGCTAAAATAGCACCAGTGATGCATCCCTCCTCTGGAAGGCTTCTCTTCTTTTCAGTTTCTATGCTATTCCCTTAGTTTTCTTTCTATCTCTATGGCTATTTCTTCTTTACAAACTCCTCTTGCTATTGCGGGTCCTTAATGTAGAAATTCTTAATGGCTCAGCCATAGGTTTCCCCTTCATTTTCACTTTATATGCTCTCTACCTATTCCAAGCCACAGTAATTATCATGGGCAACTAGATAACTCCCAAATTATATCTCCACATATAAATCATTTTCTTCATTCAAGGACACTACATGAAACTTCCTTCATATCTCCTAATTCACATTCTAAGATATTCAAAAGATAATTCAAAGATAATGTAATATCTGCAAAATCAATAGTTACTATAGGTAGTTACTATGGCACATATCAGAACCTCATTAGAACTGGAAGTCTGTACCCTTTGACCAATATTTTCCCATTTCCTCTATCTCCCAGACCCTGAAAACTACTACTTCATTGTTTCTATGAGTCCAGTTTTTTATATTTCCACATATAAGTGAGATCATAGGGTAACTGTCTTTCTCCATCTGACATTAAAAAAAATTTCTTTTTACATCTATTTATTTTTGAGAGAGACCGAGCATAAGGTGGGGAGGAGCAGAGAGAGGAGACACTGAATCCGAAGCAGGCTCCAGGTCCCAAGCAAGCTGTCAGCACAGAGCCCGACACGGGGCTCAAACCCATGAACCATGAGATTATGACCTTAGTGGAAGTTGGCTGTTCAACCGAGCCAGCCAGGTACCCCAGTGACTTATTTCTTTTAACATAATAATACTGTCCAGGTTCATTCATGCTGTCACAAATGGATTTACTTCTTTGTTATGGCTGAGTTACATTTCATTCCAAATATTTAACAGATTTTCTTCTTCTTTTTTTTTAATGTTTTATTTATTTCTGAGAGAGAGAGGGAGAGCGTGAGAGCGAGCGAGCAGGGGAGGGTCAGAGATACAGAATCTGAAACAGGCTCCAGGCTCTGAGCTGGCTGTGAGCAGAGAGCCCAGTGCAGGGCTCGAACCCATGAACCTCGAGATCATGACCTGAGCCGAAGTTGGACACTCAACTGACTGAGCCACCCAGGTGCCCCAACAGATTTTCTTCTTTGTCCATTTATTTGTCAGTAAATATACATATTCCAAGTCTTGTGAATAATGCTGCAATGAACACAGGAGTGCAGATATCTCCAGATACTGACTTCATTTCCTTTGGCTATGTACACAGAAGTGGGACTGCTGGGTCATATGGTAGTTCTATTTTTAATTGTTTGATATTTTTAATTGTTTGAGGAACCTCTGTACTTCTTCCCAAAATAGCTATACTAGTTTACTTTCCCAGAAAGAGTACATGAGGGTTCTCCACATTCTTGGAAACACTTGTTATCCTGTCTTTTTGATAACAGCCATCTTAACAGGTGTGAGGTGATATCTCACTGTGGTTTTCACTTGCATTTCACAGTTGATTACTGATGTTGAGTACCTCTTCACGTACCTATTACCCATGTGGAGGTATTCTTTGGTAAACTGTCATCTATTCAGGTCATCTGCCCATTTTTAAGTCAGGTTGATTTTTTTCCTATTGAGTTGTGTAGGTTTCTTTTTTATATTTTTTGGATATTAACCCCTTATCAGATATATAGTTTTCAAATATTTTCTCCCATTCTGTAGACTGAATTTCATTTTGTTGATTGTTTCCTTTGCTGTGCAAAAACTTTTTAGTTTGATAACCTCTGACTTGTTTACTTTGCTTTTTGCCATCAAATCCAAAAATCGTTGCCAAGACCAATGTCTAAGAGCCTTTTACCTGTGTTTTCTTTACTGAGTTTTACTGTTTCAGGTCTTACATTTAAGTCTTTAAATCCATTTCAAGTTAATTTTCATGAGTAGTGTAAGATAGGGATCCAGTGTTAGTCTTCAGTATGTGGATAGCCAGTTTTCCCAATATCATTTACTGAAGAGATATTTCCCTATTGCATGTTTTTGGTGCCCATGGCAAAGATTAATTGATTGTCTATATGTGGGCATATTCCTGGGCTCTTTACTTGGTTCCATTGGCAAATGTATCTGTTTTCATCCAGTTCCCTACTGTTTGTATTACAATAGCTTTGTAATACAGTTTTAAATCGGGAAGTATAAAACCTCCATCTTTGTTCTTTTATCTCAAAATTGCTTGTTTGTGATCTTTTGTGCTTTAATATGAATTTTAGGATTGCTTTTATCTACTTCTGTGAAAATTTGGTAAGGCTTGCATAGAATCTGTAGATTACCTTGATGGTATGGACAATTTAACAATATTAATTCTTCTAAGCCATAAACAAAGGATAAACTTCTATTTATGTGTGTCTTCTTCAGTTTCTTTCATCAATGTCTTATAGCTTTTGTTATAGTCTTTCACCCCTTGGTTAAATTTATTTCTAAAAATTTTCCTGTTTCTGATGTTACTGTAAATAAAATTGTTTTCTTAACCTCTCTTTCCAAAAGTTCATTGTTAGTGCACAGAAATGCAAATTATTTTTGTATACTAATTTTGTATACTGCAAACTTAATTAGTTCTAATTGTTTTTTATGGAGTCTTTAAAGTTTTCTTTCTATGTGATCATGTCATTTGCAAATGGAGATAATTTTATTTCCTCCTTTCTCACTTGGATGCCTTTTCTTTTTCTTGCTTGATTGCTTTGGCTATGACTTCTAGTACTATGTTAAATAGGAGTGGTAAGAATGGACACGCCCAGGGGCACCTGGGTGGCTTAGTCGGTTAAGTGTCCGACTTTCACTTAGGTCATGATCTCGCGGTTCGTGGGTTCGAGCCCCGCGTCAGGCTCTGTGCTGACTGCCAGCTCAGAGCCTGGAGCCTGTTTCAGAGTCTGTGACTCCCTCTCTCTCTGACCCTCCCCTGCTCACGCTGTCTCTCTCTCTCTCCTAGAAATAAATAGAACATTAAAAAAAAATTTTAAAAAAATGGACACGCCTGTATTCTCCATAATCTTGGAGGAAAAACTCAACTTTTCAGTGCTGAATATGTTAGCTATGCACTTACCATATATGGCCTTTATTATGTTGAGGTATAATCCCTCTCTATACAATTTCTTGATTTTTTCTTTTAATCATGAAAAGATGTTGAATTTTGTAAAATGCTTTTTCTAAATGTATTGAGATGACAATAAGTTGTATCCTTCATTCTGTTAACGTGATTTATTGCATTTATTCATTTATTTATGTTGAATCATTCTTCACAACTGATGTTCTATATGCAGAAACATGACTGTGTAACATTTACACTGAAAAACCTTTGTTATATACTCTGATGATGTGCTCTAAAATGATTTCAATATAATGATACCATTTCAATATTATGATATTCATGGGAATAAATTAACTTTAGTTTCTAACAAGGAGTTGTTAGAATTTAAAAAACACAACCAGAAATCCACATTTCAGCAACGGTTTACATATGTACCTGAAACCTAACTATAGAAATATAAATCAGAGGGTTTGTTAATAACCTAAGGGATGTGAGAAATAATTTTTTATTGATAAGATGACTACTATTTAACATACATGGTTAACTAGAAAGGTTATATCAGACCTAATGCTTTTGCATAAATAAAGATTGAGGCTCTGGTAAGCATAGCTGCCTGATACACTGAGAAAAGCCCTTTAGATCTAGAGTCGTATTGGTCCTAAGTTTCTTTGCTGCATACAGAATTCTGTTATCCTTTTTTATTTTTAATTTATTATCCTTTATTAATATTTTATTTAACCGACTAAGCCACCCAGGCGCTCCTGTTATCCTTTTTTAAAAAATATATAATTTATTGTCAAGTGGCTAACATACAGTGTATACAATGTGCTCCTGGTTTCAGGGGTAGATTCCCATGATTTATCGCTTATATACTACACCCAGTGCTCATCCCAAGAAGTGCCCTCCTCAATGCCCATCACCTATTTTCCTCTCTCCCCCGCACCCTCCCACATCAACCCTTAGTTTGTTCCCTATATTTAAGAGTCTCTTATGAGTTTGCCTTCCTCTCTGTTTGAAACTATTTTTCCCCTTCCCTTTCCCCGTGGTCTTCTGTTAAGTTTCTCAAGTTCCACATATGAGTGAAAACATATGATATCTGTCTTTCTCTGACTTATTTCACTTAGCATAGTATCCTCAAGTTCCACCCACATTGTGGCAAATGGCAGGATTTCATTCTTTCTCATTGCCAAGTAGTATTCCATTGAATATAAACCACATCTTCTTTATCCATTCATCAGTTGATGGAAATTTGGGCTCTTTCTCAGAATTCTGTTATCAAATTCAACTATCTATCTGGCTGCTACTGCCATTAGGAAGAATAAGATTGGCCTTGTTTTAATGTTAAGAAGTGTGCTAAAGTAGCTTAGGACATTGCCTGAACCTGTATTCTTTCTACTGAATTCCATATCAAAGAATTTCTTTCATCTTAATACAATCTAACATCACGGTCTATTGTGCACACAACCCACTCAAACTATTAGAGTGTACAAATATTACCAAAATAACCTTATAATGGCTGAAGGGCCAAATTGTTTTAGGTTAGGACAAAGCACCACACAATATAGCTTCTTTTTTTTCCTTTTCTTTTTTTTAAGGAACAAAAACAAATGACTTATATTCATATATTTAATGATTTGCCTTTAGTGGTCACATAATCACTAGACATTGTAATGTACTGCTTTTAAGATAAAGACTAACATCTTTGACATGACTGCCCAGGTTGTTTGGCCTATGATTAAAAAACAAAACAAAACAAAACAAAACAAAAAAAAAAAACCCAGCACAGACTGCATAGCCTGAACAGAATTTTGTTTTCTCACAGTTCTGAGGCTGGAAAACTCAGGATCAAAATCTGGCAGGGTTCCATTTCCTTTGAGAATTCTCTTTCTGGCCTGGAGATGGCTGCCTCTTTGTTGCCTTCACATGAGACTGAGCAAGTGTGGTATCGTCTTTCTCTTCTTATATAGGCACCTGCCCTAGCAGAAGGTCCCCACCAACATGGCTGACTTAACCTTTATCTTCTCCTCACATGCCCTATCTTCAAAAATAGTCACACTGGGGACTAGGGCTTCCACATATGAATTCTGGGGATATAGAAACATTCAGTCCATAACAATGACCTATTATAAGGCTTTTCTGACCCTTGTTTACTAAACCAGCAACATCTCACACAAATCTATTCACTTTCTGCATTCTAGTTACATGTGGATTTCCACTAGTTTCTGGAACATTTATTCCTTCTCTCTACCAAGTCTGCTGTTCTTCTCCTCTGACTTCACACAGTAAATTCTAACTCATTCTTCTGTTATTGGCTCAAAGTGTTCTCAGAGAGATCATCTTTATGTTCCCTAATTGTTTCAACTACTCAAAAGCAATAAATTTGCTCTATGACATTCATCATTTGGAATTTTAGTGAAGGACACAGCATATGAATTTTTCGCTGTAGGTGAAAATTTTTCACTGTACACCATTTAATATGTGTATGTCTACTTTAGAATCCCCTTCTTACATAGATATTTTATTATCTTTTAACTTCTATCACAAACACGGAAATTAGTTATCTTCCTTTTACAGCAAACAAAAACAAAAATTTTATGTTATGCTATTATCTGTAAATCTGAGTATTTACTGAAATAGCAGTTAAAAAAAACCAAAAGTATTCTTTGCCCTTGTGGAGCTTACACAACTCCGTGGGGGAGCAAATCATGGAACGTTCACAATCTTTTATAATTACACAATGTTATAAATTCTATAAAAATGCTAAGTATTATAAAATGGGAATAGAAAAGTAATGCTAATATTCTGTAGGCAGGAAAGACTTATTTGAGGAAAAGACAGGGTGAGATAATACAATGATCAGAATGAAATATTCCAGTAGAAGAGGGGGAAGGAAATTCAAAGAAGAAAGTGCAACACACATGGAGGTCCTGAAGTGGAAACTGAAAGCAGCTCAGTGTGACCAAAGCATTGTGAATTGGAGGGAAGCTATCAGAAAAGGTTGTCAGAAAAGGTTGACAAGAGCCAGTAATGCAGAACCTTGCACGCCTCAAAGAGATTCTGGATTTTACTTGCTAAGTACTATACTTCATTGTAATTTCATTATATAATCATTTCTTATAGTACTGTTTTATAGAAACTGGGAGTTAATTTATTCAAAGTTCAGTGAAAATCTGTTTACAGCAATTTAAGATAACCGAGTATACATACACTGCTTTCTAATGTTCTAAACTGAGAGTCAGAGAGCACAGAAAATCTAGACAAGTGGATGGCTGGCATGGCCTTTGGAAAGTCAGTCTCCTTCTCTTTCTCAATTAGCCATTATCTTAGCCATATATTGGGCAGTAGTTAGTTAACAGTCAATTCATGGTTCTGCATACTGTCAAGTGCCTAAACATGCAAACAGTCTGTGTGGTTATTTTAAATGATGAGAGTTTCATATATTTCCAATCTTGAGAAGTGCAGATAACAAAGCTGAAATTACATGGAGAAAAGAATAAAAAGATATTCTACCTCAGGAAAAAAAAAAAAAGTGACTGAGTAAATTATAAGAATAGCTATGTATGGGTCCAAATCTCTTTTCTAGTGCATTTCTGATTAAGTTTTCTACTTACAGTAATGTGGCAGAACACATAGAAATATGTATATTCTCAAAGAAGAGGTTCAGTGATAGTGGAACCCAGACAAATACAGGAATTTTAATCAGCATTTTTTCTGAGATCTTTTCCTCAAAACTGAACTCGAATTTAAGTTTTCATGGCTTCACTGTGTGTTGAAACTAGTAACCAAAACCCAAACTTGTCCAAGGCAGGAAACCTATCTTCTTATAACTAAGATTTCAAAGGGTTGTATCTTCAGGGAAAGGGTAGACCAGAAATAACCCATTCTGTATAAAACTACAAGAAAACAAATTATCTTAAACCCTGAAAGTGCCTGGAGAACACTGGTTAAAAATGATGATTAAGATTTTGGAGCCACCAACTATCCCTCCTGCAGGTTTTACAGCCCTATTTCACACTGTCTTGGTAGTCTGAAAGCCCTCAAGTCAAGAATATACTTTAGAGACCCTAAACTCACAAGTAAATGTAAATCTTCTCCGGAAGAACACACTTCTATCCGAGATCTCAGAGGATTCCCACAACAAAAAAACTAAGGAAAATGAGTTCACAAAGAAATTACCAAATACAAAGAAAACAAGGCACCAAGGGTAAGATCCAGAAGAAATAATAAAATATTTCAGATAATGGAATTATCAGAGACAGACTCTGTAATAAATATTTATTACAAAGAAGTTTTGAAAGTCTTAAAATAGATTCTGTGATTAAGAAATTATAAAGAGGGGCACCTGGGTGGCTCAGTCGGTTAAGCGTCCAACTTCAGCTCAGGTCATGATCTCACAGTTCGTGGGTCTGAGCCCCGCTTCGGGCTCTGTGCTGACAGCCAGCTCAGAGCCTGGAGCCTGTTTCAGATTCTGTGTCTCCCCCTCTCTCTAACCCTCCCCTGCTCATGCTCTCTCTCAGAAATAAATAAAACATTAAAAAAAAAGAAATTATAAAGAATGACTAAGAAGATTTGAAAAAGAACCAAGTAGAATTTGTAAAAATAAAATTAAAAATCCAATGCATGGGTTTAATGGCAGTGACAATTGAAGAGAGAATTACTGAACAAAAAGATAAATCTGAGAAAGTTATTTTGAATTCAGCAGAGAGAAACAAATTAAAAACACACACAAAAAGGCTTCTGATATGTTCAAATGCCTGGAAGAGAACTCAGAAACACACTGGTGAGTACACACAGAAGCAAATTATAGTAAAATATGTCTTCCAACTGAGCTAGCGAATTCCTCCTTCTGACCCTTAAAACCACCTTGGCCCTTAATTTTTCAGTCATGTAAGCTGCCTGCAAATCAAATGCAAGAAAACTTCTTGGAAGGCAGGTGAGTTACATATCAAGCTAAGTGTTCACTTAGCAAGGCCTCAGCCTTTTCTTAATCAGAGCCTTTTTAAGTGAGTAAAAAAGGTCTTAAAAAGGATGTAATGCCAGCAGAAGCCAGAGCTCCCTGAAAAACAGCCTCTGCTCCTATGTGTACTTGTCAGCAGAACCAATAGCAGGGGCCACCTAAATGGTAGCACCTGGAGTGCAGTACAGTTTCCTGCTGTTTTCATGAAGCCAAGGTATCCATTAAAGGGCTGGCACAGCTTCCGGAGGCACATTAGAAATGGCCTTTACTAAGTACTTGGTCTCCTCTTCCCTCCACATATAGATTATATTGCTCTAATTGTTCAGTCATGCCTACTGTGTTCTCCTGGTCCCAGGACAGGGGAAAGAGCTGAACTGTTCCTGTAGGTGTTAACAGTACACAGTTTCTTGCTAAGGAAGTATGAATAGAATTAAGGCTGAGAATGCATTTTTTAAGAGGCTTTTCATTCCTTTTAGTTTTATGCCTGAATCTGAATGTTTGGACTTGATATCCCAAGCTCTTTGAAACTCAAAGGTTCATTGCTTTGCCCTAGGGAAATATGGATCTCTGCTGGCCAACATGATGAATTGCTTTTTGTTATGCCCTTCTCAGACCTTTGGAAATATTAAGGATTAAAAATCAAGAAAACCCAGGAGAAATCAGAAATTCTAACTATAGGTCAGAAGTTGTTGAGCAGAGTGACTTATAAGAGGCCTAAAAATTCCATCATCCATTAAAGCACCTTACTGATTCCTTTCATCACAACTGTCATCTATCTGTGTATTGTCTATATTTTTAAAAATCACATTGGTGAGACTACAAATAGTCATATGAACAACATGATCCTGGGTGCAAAATTCTGGTCTCAGCTCTGCAACTTGATTAACTTTGTGACCTTGGATAGGCTGCAAACTTTCCTTGCTTCATTCTCCTCATATGTGAATAAAGATAATAATAACTACTGTGGTCTAAGGAGAAATGACTTATAAGAAGTTTAATGGGAGAACCACCAAGTAACAATGGTGCCCAGCAGAGGGACAAAGGGCTCTTAGCGCTATCATGATATATACCAAACTTTATTAACATTCCTTGTCCATCTCCGGCTCCTTCTCTTGAGCAGCCTCCAGTGTTCAGTAATTTAAAGCAGAGCACCACAACACAGCCTGCTCCGGGAAATTCGTTCTCTCATCACAGTGTGCTGAGCATGGTGGGGAAAGGATTTGGTGATGTCAGCAAAGCCAAAGGAGGCAGCACCACCGGCTCTCAGTTCTTGGAGCAGTTCAAGAGGGCTCAGGCCCTGGCCCAGTTGGCGGCACAGCGTTCTCAGTCCAGAACCACCACCACCTCCTCTCCCAAGAGGAGGCTCCACCTCCCAGTCCCCATTGCTGGTGTAGTATGATTTGAAGAACCTGAATGACTCCATAGTACACAACCCCTTCACCAAATGCCAGGCTTTCACCCCATCTTCAACCATGATGGAGGTGTTCCTTCAGGAGAAGCTGCCTACAGTGGCCACCTCCACTGCCCTCTTCTCTGTCGAGCAAATCCACCTCAGCCCCAAAGATGTCTCCCGGGTCTTCTGATAACCAGCCCTCCAGCGCTCAGCCAGCTCAGCAGAAATTGAAACCACAGAAGAAAAAGGCCTCCTTGACTTCTAAGATTCCTGCTCTGGCTGTGGAGATGCCTGGCTCAGCAGATATCTCAGGGCTAAACCTGCAGTTTGGGGCATTGCAGTTTGGGTCAGAACCTGTCCTTTCTGATTATGAGTCCACCCCCACCACGAGCGCCTCTTCAAGCCAGGCTCCAAGTAGCCTCTATACCAGCACAGCCAGTGAATCTTCATCTACAATTTCATCTAACCAGAGTCAGGAGTCCAGTTATCAGAGCGGTCCGATTCAGTTGACAGCCTATATCTCCCAAAATAATGCTCAGGGCTCTCTGTATGAACAGAGGTCCGCACAGACTCGACAGTACCCTAGCTCCATCTCCTCATCACCCCAAAAGGACCTGACTCGGGCAAAGAATGGCTTTAGCTCTGTGTAGGCCACACAGTTACAGACCATGCAATCTGTTGAAGGTGCTACAGGCTCTGCAGTGAAATCTGACTCACCTTCCACTTCTGGCATCTCCCCTCTCAGCGACACAGTGTCTGCAGCCTCCTTGCTGACAGCAGCCAGTCAACACTCATCCCCCCTGTGTGGCTTGAGCCATGGTGAGGAGAGCGCAAATGCTCCCAGCACGCAACAGAGCAGCACGTTATCGATGCAGCAGAACACCCTTTCATCATCCACGTCTTCTGGGCGCACTTCTACATCCACTCTTTTGCACACAAGCATGGACAGTGAAGCGAACCTCCATTCTTCCTCCAGCACTTTCTCCACCATGTCCAGCACAGTCTCTGCACCTCCCTGGGGCAGTTTATGATAAACTTATTGAGAACAATAATTCTTTTACTCATATTTGAATTCCTAGCTCCTATGGAGTATCTGACATATAAAAGTTCTCAATAAATGTCTGCTGAATGAATGAATTCTGGTAAAGCTAACAATCCAGGCATAGGGCCATATTGGAGAGGACAAGGAAAAGAGGGAGTAAGAGTTATGCATCACAGTTTTAATATGTCATATCAGTTGGACATATATATGTGTATATAATATACATATATGTGTTATATACATATATATGCATTATATATACATTATTAGTATATAATGGCTTGTGTCGACTTCCCTTTTTTAAAAGGAGTATAACTTCATGAACTTAGAAAGAAAGACATTTCTCATTTCCCTATTTGTGTGTATGTGGGTGTGAGGGGGTGTGCATGTATGTTCTCTGTGTTGGATGGCCTTAGATCCAAGGAGAGAATCCAATTCCTACCAATGGTGAGTCAAGTGGTCTAGTTGGTCCTAAAATTCTCTTTGACAAATTTTCCAGAGGACTACAACATTTACACTTTCATGTAAAAAATAAGGTCTCTTATGCTGCTCCTGACATTTCTATCAGAGTTTATGAACATGATCATAATTCAACCAAATTTAGTCCTTATTTAGTCAGACCTTATATATTTATACCCCTGCCAAGTCATAATTTATGAACTTAAGAGGCAAGAAATGCAGCACAAGGCAAGTACAGAGTTTATGGTCTATATGATTTCTTAAAAAGAAAATCAAAATTTCAATTATACAGACTAAGGATGAAAAAACCTGAGAATTCAAATATCATTTTATTTGAAGTTATATTCATATATGTATCTATAAACATATATGCATTTATACAGGTACACCAAACTAACAGAAAACTACTGATTTCTGCAACAAATTAACTCTCTACATAGGTTTTACTTACGCATCTCTGAATCTCTTTATGTATCATGAGTATAAGTTGACTACATAAGGAAAGTTAATTCAGACTCTTATAGGGTATTAGAGAAGACAATAGTTTTGAATTAAAAATATGTCCAACGACAACACACTCATGTCAGCTTCATTCAGGGAGTTGGCAACCACCTATGTGATTCAACTAAGGTGATCTGAAAGATTACCTTTCCTAAACTGTTCTTTTCAAATTGCTATTATGCCAGAATTCTTTAGCATTTTTGTCTGCAATTTAGGATAATTAGGTGTATATATTAAGGCATTGAGTTTTACTTAATTTCCTCATTGCTTAGATGCTACCACTTGATAACATTTGTTTAGAGATTTAAAAATAAAATACTGCCACATTAAATTTATACACTAATTAAATTTCAGAAATATTGACATGAAAAAATTCAAAACGATAAAACACATTTTTAAAATACACACACACACACACACACACACATATAATCTTTATTTTTGAGAGAGAGAGTGAGTGTTAGCTGGGGAGGGACAGAGAGAGAGAGGGAGGGAGACACAGAACCCGAAGCAGGCTCTAGGCCCTCCTGAGCTCTTAGCACAGAGACTGATGTGGGGCTCGAACTCATGAATGGTGAATTCATGACCTGAGCTGAAGTCAGACACACAACCGACTGAGCCACCCAGGTGCCCCTGTATTTTTCACTTAAAAGAAAAAGGAACAGAAGAGTCAGCTACCTTAGGGTTTAAATGTAGTGATCACAATCCAGTACCTGATCTTCGTCTTCACAAAAATTCCTGATTTTATCCAGCACCTTATGTAGGTTGTTTAGGTTCAGATATTCAAACCATATTGTCCAAGCCACAGTCTTAAACACAAAGAGACTTAGTGCTATGGCCTATTGTATTCAGGGTACCTATCTCCTGTAAGCAGACTCCAGGAAACCACATTACCAAAGGAGTTTGTGTGGTGAGCTTTAAATAAGATTTAAAAAAATTTTTTGATTATTGAATACAGAGCACAAGGCATGACTTAAATGTCCACATACACTAGAAAAATAACAGAAAAGGGGCAAATAGGCTGAAGGTTTCCTTAAGAAACAGGCTGACATTTTTTACACTTCAACAAAGATATATGTATTCTCTGTTTTCTTAAAACATACGAAATACGATGTCCATTTGTAAGCTGATTCGATTTTCCATTGAGTCACAGACACAGAGAAATACTCTCCTACTATTACAAAGAAAACCCATGGTGTAAGCATGATTAAAAAATGAGAACAAATACTAAGCTTTAGTGTCAGGGGACAGTTGGAAACCATGGTGGACTACCAATGAAATAATGTTCTTTAATTGAACTTGACTTTTGCACCTTGTTGGAACTTGAGCTGGATTTCCATCTAATTTTATTTTTTTTGAGTGAAAGAGAAAGCACGTGTGAGCATGAGCGGGTTAGGGGCAGAGAGAGAGGGAAGCACAGAATCTGAAGTAGGCTCTAAGATGTCAGCACAGAGCCTGACACGGGGCTTCAACCCACAAACTGTGAGATCATGACCTGAGCCAAAGTCAAATGCTTAACTGACTGAGCCACCCAGGTGCCCCCAGATCTAATTTTTAAAGAGGCACTGTATCTAAGTTAAGAGTAGATTTAGTTACTTTCTTTTAAAAATATTTTTAAGAGACAGAGAGCGAGCACAAGTGAGGAAGGGGGAGAGTGAGAGTGAAATAAAGAATGAGCTGAGAGAGAGCTGCCAGCACAAAGCCTGATGCGGTGCTTGAATTCACAACCCACAAGATCATGACCTTAGCCAAAGTCCAATGCTTAACTGACTGAGCTACCCAGGGCCCCTGGGGTAGATTTAGTTTCTAAATAAGGTGCAGGGTAAACAAAACACATCTGGAAGTTATATTCAGTCTATGGCCTGCTTCTTTAAGACTTTTATCTAGGGGGCGCCGGGTCACTCAGGTGGTTGCATTTCTAGCTCTTGATTTCAGCTCAGGTCATAATTTCAAGGTTCATGGATTAGGCTCCATGCTGACAGTGTAGAGCCTACTTGAGATTCTCTGTCTCCCTCTCTCTCTGTCCCTCTGTCACTCTCTAAATAAACAAAAAAACATACATTAAAAAATAGCTATCTAGAGGAATGTTGCTCTAATCTGAATACTTGGGTCCTCCCTACACCACTCCATTATTTTGAAATCCTAACTCCCAAAGGAAATGGTATTTGGAGACGGAGCTTCTGGGAGGTGCTTAAATCATGAAAGTGGAGCCCTTATGTATGGAATTAGTGCCTGATAAAAGAGGCTCCGAGAGATCTCTGGTCCTGTTCATTATGTAAGACATGGTGAGAAGCTGGTGATCTACACTCCAGAAGAGGGTTTGTACGCCACCACGCAAGCACCCTGATCTCAGACTTGTGGCCTCCAGAACTGTTTATAAGCTACTCAGTGAATGGTATTTGTTACAGCAGTCTGTACTAAGATAGATGCTTCAGTCAGACAATGACTAAATTTTACAATTCAGAAAACACTATAGTAACTGAAAACAGTTACTACAGTAACTAGAAGTCTGTGCTCTCATAATTCCCTCATTCTGTTGTTCTCTTTGGGCTGACATGGATTTTTGCTCTCAAGCTCTAGTTCTCACAATTCCATGGATGGCTCATCATCAGTTTCTTTCTAGAAAGTCAGATATGGAATTGGTTAAGTTATGCTTTCTGTGGTTATTTTTCAGTCAAGAGGTTCAGTCTTTTAATGTTTTAAAATAACTGTTATTCTGTTCTTGGAAGGTATTTCCAATTTTTGCAAGTGATTCTCTTTGAAAATACCACTTCCCAACTTGCTTTAGCAATATCTCAGGACCTGATTCTTCTATCCATGGCTACTTTCAATGATTCAGTGCTGGATTTTAAATTTGCCCGACCTTGTCCTCAAATTCAGATAAATTATACTAACCCCCTGTCTGATTATACTTAGTAGTACTCCAGTGCTCTCATTTTGTTAGCGTTTGATGCATGTCACCACTTTTCCACTCTAAATTTTTGTAGTCTTACTAAGGCACAAAGTGAATTATTTGACAAAAGAGAAGGTGACATTTCACTTATTCTTTTTCCACTGGTAGATTTGTCTATTTCTTCTAATTCCATGTGCAAAGTATCATTTGTTGGTATTAATGGCTATATGTAGTTTACTCGGGATGTAGTTTACACCTTGCTCTTCTTTCATCTCTCCATCCATTTTTAAAAAAATTTTTATGTCTTTGAGAGACAGAGACAGAGAGCAAGCAGGGGAGGGGCAGAGAGAGAGGGAGACACAGAATCTGAAACAGGCTCCAGGCTCTGAGCTGTCAGCACAGAGCCCGACACGGGGCTTGAACCCACTGACTGTGAGATCATGACCTGAGCTGAAGTCGGATGCTTAACCGACTGAGCCACCCAGGTGCCCCTATCCATTTTGAAAGCTCAAAATAT
Organism: Crocuta crocuta; assembly: GCF_008692635.1. NCBI lineage: Eukaryota > Metazoa > Chordata > Mammalia > Carnivora > Hyaenidae > Crocuta > Crocuta crocuta. Next base: position 7,886,591 of record NW_027529174.1, on the reverse strand, counting down.
TTTACCTGAACCTCTCCTCCCCTCAAATTTCATTGTTGGTGGATAAAGACGGTAGCTGATAATAACCTCTCTTGGGAGTGGTAAAGAGACATTTTTCCTAGGACTGATTCTGATTCTCCAAAAGGGAACCAATTTAAATTTTTCAGAGATTTGATCAAATGTAAGATTTAAATTTTCACTATTCAATTCACATTGCAAGTCATTCACTCAGAAACATAGGGCACCATATAAGACAGCTTATATTTTCTTTAAATATAAATAAAGATGCACCATTTAATTTTCAAACAGATAACTGATGTTCCCATATTACTGAAATAAAATTAAGTTTCCATAAGTTTTAGTATTCTGATTTGTTACTTTAGCTACATAATTACCTTAGGTATAGACATTATATGCGATAATGCTTGATATTTAAAAATAAACTGCAAGTTGGGGCGCCTTGGTGGCTCAGTTGGTTAAGCATCTGACTTTGGCTCAGGTCATGATCTTGCAGTCTATGGGTCTGAGGCCCGCGTCGGTCTCCGTGCTGACAGCTCGGAGCCTGGAGCCTGCTTTGGATTCTGTGTCTTCCTTTCTCTCTGCCCCTCCCCGACTCATGCATGCTTTCTTTCTCTCTGTCTCTGTCTCTCTCTAAAAATAAATAAACAGTAAAAAAAAATTAAAAGAAAATAAACTGCAAGTATATTAGGTTTGCTAGTCAGATTGTTTGGTATTATTTAAGATAATGACTAAGAAAAGACAAGTTAGATTCTTTATAGAAAAGGTATAAATATGACTTATAGTATGTTATTAAAAGCATATCTTATAAAGATTATATTTTGCAAACCAGAATATCAAGATTTCTGGAGCCAAATTTTAGCAGAAAAGTCATATATTGTCACAAGAATCCTTTCTATTCAGTTTGGTGCTCTATTGCATCTGTAAAAAGTCACTGTACCTTAGGATGACTTCAAAATCTTTCATCATAGAAAGGATAATACCCAGTTTTTAGAATTTCACATTTCCCGGAAATATATTGCACATTTTTGTGCACTACTTTTATTAGCATAATCTTTTACTGTTCAATAAATATGTTATTTAAATGCTTTCTGTAATTGGGTCATATTGTAATGAACAATCCCCTGCATTATGTATGGATGTATAATAGGAAGCTCCTGAGTAATGTCTTTTTTTCTCCACATACAATGTAAAATATGTTAGAGTAGCAAGAAACTAGAGAGCCAAAACTTTTCATTATTTATGATGTCCTCAAGAAAAGTGAACGGGGTTCAATGGGACAATAGTAAGACAAATCAGAACTTTAGAGGTAGATGTTGGCTCAACGTGAAGAGGAGGATTATAAATATTAACGCTATCTTGTAAGGAAACAGGCTTTCTTGGGAGGTAGTGAGATCCCTGTTATCTGAGGTGTTCAAAGAGAACCGATGGTGGTGGAAAATTCAAACACTAAGCACAACAACAGCCAACATTCTTTTCAAGTCCCTGTCAAAAGGTGAGAATGCCAATAATCAGCAATTTTAGAAAAGACAGTAGAATATTTAAATGGAAGAATGTTTATCTAAATAGGTATTTGTTGTATATTAGAAATTTTCCTGTGCCCTGGAGATAAAATAATTAATAAGACATACTTCTGACTTCATGAAGCTTCCAGTCTTTTGGAGAAATCAGACAACAGAAAACTGTAGATGGGTTGAAAAACATGTGCCCTTGGCTCTATAAATATATGGGGCAGTTAAAGATTACCTTAAGTAGACAGACAAAGCCCATGCTTGCAGCATCAGAAAAGGAAACTTAAAAAAAAAGATTAGGTTTTAAAGAAATTTGCATGTAATATAAAACAGGAAAGTAATGATGACAAGATGACAGAAACATAACTTTTTTGGAATTATTTTCCCATTTCCTACTAAGGTGTTTGAACTAGGTCCTGATGGCAATGAGAGTCCTAATGGCAATGAGGGGCCACTAAGGAATTTTAGCTAAAGAGTAGTGTGATGATCTAAATGTTACAGAAAAGTAACCGTATGTGTAATAGGAAAAGGGGCAGATCTGGTAGCAAGATGAGCACTTCTGAAATAGACTCAGTGGTAAATTATTAAAATCTGAAGGTAGTGACAATGGGAATGCAGAGAAGGGAAGAAGATCAAGAAATATTAGCCTGTCCTGAATCTGGTGACTGACTAGTTACAGAGATGAAAGAGAAGAGGAATAATGTCTCTTGTATTTCTGCCTCTTGGATTTCCAGTGATTTTATTTCAGCAGCTGGAGACTAAATAATAAAATAAGCCTTTGGACTTCTCCATGCACCCAGGGAGAGCTCAGAAAAGAGACAAAGCACACCTTTTACCTAGATCTTTCAAAAATACAAAAGGATTTCCAAGAATTCTATCCCACATATCTAGGGTTTCTCTTGATCACCATCCAATAGCTAGCTAGTTAAAAACAAATTTTTTTAATGTTTATTTATTTTTGAGAGATAGCATGAGCAAGGGAGGGGCAGAGAGAGAGAGACAGAGGGAGACACATAATCAGAAGCAGGCTCCAGGCTCTGAACTGTCAGCACAGAGCCCGATGCGGGGCTCAAACCCATGAACCACAAGATCATGACCTGAGCCAAAGTCGGACACCTAACAGACTGAGCCACCCAGCTGCCCCTAGTTTAAAGTTAAACGCTATAGACTGTTATTCTCCTTTTAACCTACATGTTAAAAAGCCCATCCTCATCTCCTTCAGTTCAAAGTGGCAGTGTTTCTGCACGTATAATTCCATAAATTATTTATTCAGTGACAGTTCAGCCAAACCTTTGGTATTCTCTTTTGAACACGCTTTCTCAGTTCCTGCATAAGAGTAGCCTAAGAATCTTCTATATCCTCAGGTTCTAGTTCCTATTGCTTAATATCTTCTTCAATGGCCCTCTGTGTGCATCTGACCAAGTCACTCCTTCAACACTTTGCTGAGGAATCTTCTCAATGCAATACTCAATCTAATCCCTCCCAAGTTTCATCTTCCACACTAGAATACAGTTCAGGCAAATTCTCTGCCACCTGATAACAAGCTTAACCCTGCCTCCAGTGTCCAATGACATATTCCTCATTTCCATCTAAGACCTCACCAGGATTACCCTTCATATCCATATTTTTAGTATGCACTTCAAAACTCTTCCAGGTCTACCCATTACCCAGTCATAAAGCTGCTTCACATGTTAAGGTATTTGTTACAGCAGCAAACCACTCCTAATACCAAAATCCTAGTCAGCTTGAGTTGCTATAACAAAATACCACAGACTGAGTGGCATACATTTATTTCTTACCAACTGACTTTTATGTCTTACAATTTTGGAGGCTGGGAAGTCCAAGACCAAGGTGCTGGCCAAGTTGGTTCCTGGTGAGAGTTCTCTTCCTAGCTTTAAGACTGCTGCCTTTTCACATGCTGGGAGAGAGAATAAGGTCCAGTCTCTTCTCATAAGGACACATTCATCCTTCATGGGGGCCCCACCTTCATAATCTCATATAAATGTAATTATCTTCCAAAGTTTCCATCTCCAAATATCATCACAGTTGGGGTTAGGGTTTCAATATATGAGCTTTTGTAGAGATACAAATATTCAGTTCATAACAACTTATATGAGAGTATCCAAGAAAACCTCAACATATTCATTTAACAGGTACTTATTATACCTACTATATACCAGGTACTGTGGATACAGAAAAGACCAAAACAGACAGAAATTTCTGTAGTGTTACGGCATATATTAAAATGGGGAGGGGGAGGAAACAAAGTAAGTCCTGTAATGTAACAAATGGTAAATGCTAAGGAGAAAAAACAAAGGGGATGGCCACTGTTCCCTAATAATGAGCTATATAATGAGTGTGTATAATTTAGAACTAGGTATTGAAGAAAAGGCCTCACTCAAAAGATTGTATTTGAGCAAAGACTTAAATGAAATGAGACAGTAAAACATGTGGCTAATGGAAAGAAAAGACAAGAAGCAAAGCAAGTAAAAAAAAAAAATCTTCAGAGCACAGTGATCTTCGTGTGGTCCAGAGACCAGTGGGGCTGGATGATATAAACAAGAAAGAAAGTAGGCAGGAATTAGGAAATATGAGACAAGATCAGGCAGTGACTTAAAAGCTGTTTTAAAGATTTTGGCCTGCCTCTGAATGAGATAGGCCACTAATACGGAGTAATAAGCAAAAGAAAGACAGTATCAATTTTCACTTTAAAATATGACTGCTGAGTGAAAAGAGGCTACGGAGGAATAAGGGTGTAGAAAGGAGGTTCTTTTAAATCCAGGCAATAAATAATTATAGTTTAGAGTAGAAAGTAGCAACAGAAGTGGTGAGAAGTGGCAGAATTATGGATATATTTTCAAAGTAGAGCTAACAGGATTTCCTTATTAGAACGTGGGAATGATGATAAGGAGAAGAATAAAGGATGATTCCATGTTTTGTCAGCCAAAGCAAGTGAAAGAGTGGCATCCACAGGAGAGGGGATGGGAGCATGCTGGGTGGGAAAAGGCAAGAATGTTAGGTTTGAGATGTCTACTAGTCATCTAATTAAAAATACTGGGTAAACATTTGGATACGTAGTTTGGGAATACAAAAAAAGATGTGCCAAAGATAAAAATTAGGGAGTCATGATCAGCACATTGATGGTATTTTATTTAGCTCTGCGGCAGTAACAACTTCATTCCCCAAATCTCATTAGGTTACAAAAACAAATAATTATTTCTCTCTCACACTACTTCTTGGTAGCTCTATGGGCTTCATGCTGCACTTTTGTTTCTGTTTTCTTATTCCAGCATTCTGGCTGAGAGAAGAATCTCGTTCTGGGATAGATCAGTCTTGTTTTATATGAAAAAACAAGACAGCAAGAATTTAATGTATGAAGCTTCTGCTTAGAAGTGGCATACTGTCATTTCCACTCACATTTGATCAGCCTAACCCGGTCAATCACATGATCAGGCCAAAGAAGGAGTAGTGACATATACTCCATATACAAGGAAGCATTATCCAATGTTAGTCACACTGTAAGAGCAAAAATGTGATATCTTGCTACAGAGACACAGAGAATGAATGACTGAGTGCAATGCTATAATCTATTGCAGATATAGAATTATATTTAAAACCCCAAGACTAAATGAGGTCACCAAATAAGTGAATATAGAAAAAGAAAATTATCAAGGACTGAGTGCTGGATCATTCTGTCATCAGAAGGGTTGACTAGATGAGAAAAAAAACTGGTAAAGGACACTGATAAAAAGCAGTAAAATAGAAAAGGAGAGTGCAGTTAGCTGGAAGCCAACTACAAAAGGAATTTCAAGGAAAAGACAGTTATTATTTGTGTCAAATGTCAATAAGTTAATGTGAACTGACAAATGACCATTGGCTTTAGTAACATGGAAGCCTCTGGTTCTAGATAGAGAAATTTCACTGGAGAGCAACAGTCTGAATCCAGTGGTTTTAAGAATAATGGAAGAAGTACAAGGAATGTAGTCACTGTAGATAACATGTGAAGAATTCTGCTTTTAACAAAGAGGAGATAAACCAGTTAGTAACTGAAAAGTAAGGTAAAGAGGGTGCGTGTGTGTGTGCGCGCGCGCACACGCACGCGCTTTTATAATGAATAATAGCATTATGTCCTCTGATTAAAAATGATCCCATAGAGAGAGGAAAAAATAGAAGAGAAAGGGGAAAATTGCTAAAACAAGGCCCTTAACTAGACAAGAAGAAAGGGATCTTGGATACCAATAGAGGGGCTGGCTTCAGAGTGGTACTTAGAGATTTCATCTGTATTAAAATAATGAAGGCAGAGTATGTGGGTACAGATGCTGGCAGGTAGATAAGCTCCACTTTTCTTTTTTCAAATTTACATTTGCAAAAAATGCAAAAAAAAGCAGCAGACTAGGAAAAACAGAATTATCATGGTAGAGAAAGACACGGCAGGGTTTTAAGTTCCTGGTTTAGTCCTTAACTAGCCATATTACTTAAAGTAAGTGATCAAACTTCTCCATGCCTCAATTTCTTCAGTGGTAAATAGAGATAATACTGGTGCCAAAGTAATAAAGTTGAAAAGGATTAAATGACATAATGTATCTATCTTCCTTCAATAAAATATAAGCTCTGTGAGGACATGAATGTTCACCTTTTCGTTTTAAACATTATATCCCTAGTGCTTAAGTTCAAGACTTAATAGGCACACAACTAATGATGAATAAATAACATATGAAAAGTACTTATACGGTACCTGGCATATAGTAAGTGCTTAATAAATGTGACCATTATTACTACCAGTTACTGATTTTAACACCTTCACTGGTGGTTCATAGTAAAATAATACCTTCCTTAATAAAGACAAATGATACCTTCCTTAATAAAGACACAGGACATTTCCCTGTAGCTGAGGTGGGTGTGAGTGGTTAAGAGTTGGGGGAGAGTAGTTACAGAGGTGTGATCTGAAAATCAAATTCTTATTTGACTCTTATGTCAAAGTAATAGTTATTTTGAAAATTTCCAGATTCTTTATCAGAAGTATCCAAGAACAAGACTAAAACCTTTCTTATCACTATCATTTATATTTATATTTTTCTTAAAAAGAGTTGCAGAAGCTTCTATTCTCATTAAGTTTCCTTTCTCAATATATAGTAACCATGACAGTAATTGTATTCAGCAAACCAGGTTATCTTCTGAATTCTCCAAGCTATCAGTGTTTTCACTTGGTGCAAATGTAGGTAAATGCATGCAGATTTTGAGTTTCATTATTTCTCATGATTACACAACCAAAATGTCCACTGACTAGTAGAACAAGAAAACTAAATGCTATATATCAAATTCAATTATGGGTGACTTACTTAAACAGTTTTCCACTGTTACACTCAAATTTAAAAATGTACACTTAATGCTAATTCATGAGATGAAGCATATAGAATCAGGAGACATTTAAAATGATAGCATGTTTCTTGCATTTTAATCACATCAATTGATGATCCATTATGAATATATCAATTAACTCCACCAGCATTAAAATATTTGCCAGTATTTTGAACATCTGTTAATTCAGTTAACAGAATAACCAATGAAACTACATTTTCATTGTGTAGTAATTCAATAGATTCTGGGTGCCTGGATGGCTCAGTCGGTTAAGCATCTGACTTAGGCTCAAGTCATGATCTCACGGTTTGGGAGTTTGAGCCCCACGTTGGGCTCTATGCTGACAGATCAGAGCCTGGAGCCTGCTTCAGATTCTGTGTCTTGTTCTCTCTCTGCTGTTCCCCCTTCACTCTCTGTTTCTCTCTCTCAAAAATAAACATTAAACTTTTTAAAAAAATTAATAGTTCCTTCTGCCTAGTTTATTCAATTGTGAGACTTCTTTTCAAGTAAAAATACTTTATGTAGTATGCATGTTTTCTCATTCAACAAAACAATGAGTTTTCATAATTGTATACATTCAAAAAACACACTATCAAACACATATTAGATGTTGCTCTTGCACTGTAGATACTGGAAAAGTCTACACTCATTGATGTAATTCTTTTGACAAAGAGCACAGGTTTACCAAGAAGAGCTTAGAAGTCATTCACCTAATCATCCACAAATATCTACTGAATAACTGGTTACTGGCTATAATTTATTTAAGATTTATATGCTGGAGACTATGATTAGAAATATACTTAAGTTGTCACACCTAATTCCCACATTACCTAAAGAGGCAATGTTATTCCCAAAACACAGCTAAGAATTTAATAAGCTTGATTATATTAAATGACTTATCCATGGTTTCCTGGCTGGAATATGGTAAATCCAGTAATCAAACTTGGCTGCCGCTAGGCCAAAGCTCTTACTTTAAGTTTGTGATTATCATGTCCTATGCTATTACGTCCTCAGGTTACCAGATACAAAAATGAATGACATAGTCCCTTTTGCACAGTCTGGCTGGGGGACATAAGACTATAAAGCCAAAAATTCCAAAACTGAGATAATAAATTACTTTAAGAAAAATGTATAGAATGATGTAGGTATAAGATCTGTGTCTGGCAGAATTTTGTTTCCTGAGAATTTAAAACATCAGATCTCTGATTACATACATGTGAAACATATAAATACAACCTAACCTGCTACGTTGTTGTTATTGTTGTTTTTTGGTTTGTCTTCAGGTTGGCATGCCTATGTTTGTTTCTATGTATCATACAAAGAGTCACTTTTGCTCCTATATTTAATCTATTTGAACAACTATAAAATATCTGTTTCTATATTATACCAAAAGTAACATTTGGCCTTGGTCCATACTCATCTCCATAAAATTAATGAAATTAAAACAGTGCATTACTCACAACACTATGTCATTTTCATTATGCAAAGTCAATGTTTTATATTTTTCATTATAATTATCCTTGCAGGAAAGATTTTATACCTGGTAATATATTTCAATATGACAGATAAAATGACTGTTATCATTCTGACATTAGAAAAAAAATCACCCTGGTAGCAGCCAGATATGTTTACCAGTAGTTTGGATCATATAGTCAACCACATAGCTAGGAGAATGGATTTTCTATCAGAGAATGGGCAGGAGGTATGAGAAGGAGATATAGAGGAAACATACTGAGAAAGCAAAAGTAGTAGCTACCACAGTCCAGTCCTTGGATGCTAATATTCAATATATTCTTTCTTCTGATAATGGACTCCTCCCTACCTGATCATAAAAGTGGGCACATGACCCAAACTAAACCAACCATATTCTATCCTCCAGAAATTTTAGTTTCAGGGAAAAAACAGACAATCAAACACACTCAGAAACCAAAATTAGTTAGAGCTGTTTCTGATGACAAGTACACTAGAGATTCAGTCAGCATCACCTACCAGAGATAAAACCAGAGCTGCCTTGATTTCTGCTCATCTCAAGGCTTGGTTTTCAAACATTCTCTTCAATCCTTTCCTACATATTATATGTTTGACTAAGTTCTTTTTTCACGACTAAAATAATTATCATTGTAATCATAAATTATAACCTGTTACAAGTGAGGCATATGAAAAACCCAGGCAAACCTGCCATTTGTCCACTGTATTGCACATTCTACTGTGAACTAAGTCAGAAGATAAGAGATGATTTGTATGGAATATTGTTATGATATTCAGAATACGCAATAAACCTATGAGTAATGGATCCAACAGAAGCAATATAGGAAGGAAAACAAAAACAAATTGAAAACAAATATTTTGGAGACTAGAGATTGCTGACTTTTGTAAAACAGAAAAAGCCCCATGCAGCTGACCTATAACCAGGTAGCTGGCTGATCTCATAGAAACACCATTTCATCTCAGGGCCCTGATGCACACCAATGACTGAGAAAAATTGCAGTGGCAATAACAAGGTTGGTCTTGGTGAGAAAAGAACCATATTGTTGAACATACCATCACTTCTGTACTCACCCTATTCTGCCACTCTGTAAGTAAACGCACTATGAATAAGCCAAGGGTTGACTAAAGGAGAATGACTGCACCTACAAAGTGGGTCATTCTATTTACCTGTTTACTTAGAGCTTTCTTTGAAGCAAGGTCTTGCTAGTAAAAACCCACACATGTTGGGCCCATTTCATGAGGTCAGTTCACATTTTGTTTCCAGATGATAAGAATCAAACTCAAATTAGCTTAAGAAACATAAAAGAAAAAATATTAAAAAAAAAAAGAAATTAACCTAATTTATTTACCTAGAAAGATTAGAGGTGGTACCGACATCAGACATTAAGTAATCAAACATCAGTTCTCTGAAATTATCAGCTTTGCTTCTCTGTCTAGTTTCCTCATTCTTTTCCACTAAAGGTGGGAGTCACCTTTTTGGAAGAGAGCATGATTGACACAATTATGAACTTATTATATTCCCAGTGTCTGCACATTTCAAGAGCTTTTAACTCACTCATCTCAGGTTGTATGTTCATCCCAATTATAGCCAGACTTCAGTTATGTTACAACTCTTCTGAACAACCCAGTTGCCTTTGTGAACAGCAGCCCCATAAGAACCTCATGGACTAAAAAATGGTCAAAGTACAAAGAAGACGGTAGTATTATTAGCAAAACTGATACTGGGTAGACAAAAATCAAATTGTGCTTTTATAAAAAAACCAATATTTTGTAAAACAAAGCACTACACAAATTTAGCCTTAGATAGTAAAGACAGAAAAGCTTCAGAGAAATAAAAGACGCTATGTAAATAATACAGAGCTAGAATGGTCTACTTCTATATTATTGAAAAACAACTCAATAGAATTCTCAACCTTAGAATCTATGGTTCTGTCATAAGAGGCTATAATTCTCCTGACTCAATTGATGCCTTACAAATAAATATTGACTACTTAGCTTCATCTTTGCTGCTATTTAGAAGAGCTGTTCATATTCAGTATTATGTTTATTAAATATCAAAGTTCATCAGCTATTAGCTCATTGATCTTTTTTTTTTAATGTTTATTTTTGAAAGAGAGAGAAAGAGAGAGAGGGAGCACATGAGAATGGGAGGAGGAGAGAGGGCTGGAGCACAGAGGATCCAAAGCTGGCTCTACACTGACAGCAGCAAGCCCAAAGTGGGATTTGAACTCACAAACCATTAAGATAGTGACCTGAGCTGAAGTCAGATGCTTAGCCGACTGAGCCACCCAGGCACCACTAGTTCCTTGCTTTTGATAGGAATGATGATCTTGATTATCTTTAAATTCATACAAGTTATTTTCTTATTTATTTAATTACTAGAAAGTATTTATTAAGGAGAACAATTATAGCAATATAATATGCTCAAGGCATGTGAAAAGAGTTTGGGATCAAATTGCAAGGAAAAAGAAATGTAAAAGGATCTCGATAAACTTTAAGAATCCATTTCAGGGGCATGGGTCGCTCAGTCAGTTAAATGTCTGACTTCAACTCATGTCATGATCTCACGGTTTGTGAGTTCGAGCCCTACATTGGGCTCTCTGCTGACAGCACAGAGCCCTTTTTGGATCCTCTGTCCACCTCTATCTGCCTGCCTCTCTCTCTCTCTCTGAAAAATAAATAAACCTTAAAAAGAGAATCTATACTTCATCACTTCAAGTTTTAAAAATCTATTTTGATGGCATTAAAAACCAGCAGATAAAGCACAAACTTATATCACTCTATATCTCATTGCTTGTACAGTTGTTTGGTTCCCAAATCAGTAGAACTTCACTCATATGCACACTAAGTAAGTGAATGATACCCTGTAAAAGAACGTTTTACCATCAATGGTATGAAACATACTGCCAAAGGGTTAGACCTAACATAATACTGCTTTCCTGAGAAATCTCCAATCTTGATGGGAAATGAATGCAAAAGAATTCCAGAAAATCTGATCCAGCAATTTGTGTGGAAATTCCTCAAGAGTTACCTTTATTAAAATTCAGATTTCTTCCCAATACCAGCTTAAAGCCTTTTTGCTCTCACTCCATCACTACATTCTACCCAAATTAACATCATTGACAAGAACACTAAGATACTAATCAAAGAGAATGGGAAAAAAAAAACTTGGTGGTGGGGGTGACATTTTCTTCACCTAACCACATGGATAGGATGGAAGACAAACTACCCAGGAGTGAGGAGCCTGTTATCATATGGCAATACTGTCAAGTAGAAACCAGGGCTCTTCCATCTACATGTCTAATTAATGTTTCATTCTTCTAAGAACAAAGACAGAAAATTTAAATAAAATCTTATACCTTATACCTATTTTTAAGGATTGGTGACAAGAACAGAAATAATGTATATAAAATGTCTACTGAAGTGACTGACACAGTAAACAGTAGATGAAAGCAATTTTATCTTTTTGAAATTCAAAATAGTTCTTTTGGCTTTATTTTCATAGTTAAAAGGAAATATCCTTTGGAAAAAATGGAAAAAAAAAAAACCCACAAGTGAACAAAAAGAGTAAAGCGGAAAACTCTTGAATTCCCACCAAGTAGATTACTTAGCCATAACCACTGATAAAATTTTGGGATGTATCTGTTGTTCCTGTTCTTTGCAGCCTTTATTTTGTACATAAATATATATTATGCAAATTTTCTCATACCACCATCTCTTTGACACCCATGTACATACATATGTAGTACATCTTTGCATAGAGGCAACATACTTGATTTAACCACCCACCCTTCCATTGCTAAGCACTAATATTGATTTCATTCATTTTCTCTAAAAATCGACACTGTGACACTAACAAGTATTAGTGTGCTTGTTTATTTTTAAGGAGTAAATCCTTTAAGTGTAACTGGTAGCTATAATTACAGTAATTTTCTTATCAATAATAGTTACTTGTTCAATAATCACTGTCTTCCATTTTAGATTAGCAAGTAAATTTTTGAAAGGTTCAAATATATTTTCTCTTTTCCTTTCCCTGTCTTACTGATATAATCTAGTTTAGTAATTATTTCCCCAAGAATTTACCATCTGGTAGAAGGTGTAAGCAGCTGAAGAAGTCTGTCATTTATTAAAAGCCTTAAACTACAGAGGAGATTATGTCAGATATCATGGAGTAGAAAGCAGTAAGGTAGGGATGTCTGCATGGAGAAACAGATGTCTGTAGGTCCCTTTGGTAGTGCAGGCATTGGTTGTTCTCCAGGGAAGTGGCCAGACCTAAGTATGGTAGCAGAATAGCCCTTCTAAGAAACCTGAATCCTAGAAAAAAACTCCCACTCCACATCCAAGATAGTAGAGAAAATTTCTGGACTTCTAGTGTCTGTTGTGGGCTTGCAAAAGATGATGACACAAACAACCATGACAGAGGAAACAGATGCCATCTTCCATCTCCTAATCATTGCAAATTCTTTGTGTGGTTTTAGGAGGGAATAGGAGATTAATAAAGACTGATAAGTAACTTTATACCAGAATACTTGGCACACTTTACTGAACGGAATTAGAAAGTAAAAATCCAATGCAAGTACCGTGAAGTATTGAGGGAACATATTAATTGTAGCTTGGGGGATACTGAAGAACCTTTATTGAAGACCTAATGTCTAGGATGAGAATCCTAGGAGGCAGTGTCTGGCAGAGCCTTGATTGATATATGAAGACCTCTGCATCTGCTCAGCAAGACTTCATTAACCTGCAAGGAGGCTAGAGATGAATTCTAACATTACTCTCATGCCCTGCCTTGGTTCTAATCCTCTGTGTTCTCCCTATTTTCTTTCCTGCGGCTTCAGTCAATTCTAGTTTTAGTGGTTCATACTTACCTAGTTCCTGAACACCCATGTAATCTCACCTCTTGAAGTATGTCTTCTCCATCACTCTGCTTCTCTTGGACGGCTTTTAGTTCTGATGTATGTGGCCTGTGATCCCAACTTTTTTTTAAGCATTTCTCTCCTTTTTTTTTTTTTTTAATTGTGGTAATAACATTTAACATGAGATCTACCCTCTTAGCAAATCTTTAAGTGCACCATATAATGTTATTAAATATGATACCAACTCTTTACCCTACGACTATCTTGCTTGAAGTTTAAGACTTCAGGGAACAAGGCTTTCCACAAATTGAGCGAGGTCTCTGGATTTGGATTGAGAAAATGTCATGAACTAAAGACCAGGCAAGAAAGGTGAAAGGAAAAGTCACAGAATAACATTGTAGAACAAACTATGATATAGGAGAGAAGCCCCAAAATTCATAGTTTTATGTTTTTTATCATTGGTCACTTAACAGTCCAATTATATATACTTACTTCATTATTTTTATTTTTTAAAATTTGTATTTAAATTCCAGTTAGTTAACATACAGTATAATATTACCTTCAGGTGTACAATATAGTGATTCAACACTTCCATACAACACCTTGTGTTCATCACAAGTGCATTCCTTCATCCCCATCTTCTATATAACCACCTCCCTACCCATCTCCCCTCCGGTAATGATCAATTAAGTTGTACAGTTAGAATCTATTTCTTGGTTTGCCTCCTCTCACTTTTTTTCCCCTTTGCTCATTGTTTTGTTTCTTAAATCCCACATATGTACTCTGCAACCCTGATATATAAACAGCATTACCTACAAGAGCCAAATTATGGAAATAACCAAATGTACATCAACCGATGAATGGATAAAGGAGACATCACACACACACACACACACACACACACACACACAAAGCAATATTACTAAGCCATAAAAAAGAATGATATCTTGCCTTTTGCAACAATGTGAATGGAGCTAGAGAGTATTATGCTAAGTGAGTCAGAGAAAGTACAATTATATTTAAATCAACAAAAACGGAACAAGTAATGATGAATATTACATAATACTAAAAAACTAAATTAAAAAAATTTTATTTCTGTGACAGAATAAAAACATTATAACAGGATAATATGAGGCAAACGCTGCCTTTTGAGAGTTCTGATAATATTTATGTGTCTTTGAAAAACTCTGATACTTTTTAATGTATAGGGCCCATTTGTCATTTTAAAAATCTGTACCAAATGAAATGGCTATTTTTAAGGAGTCAGAAATTTGAAATAAGAAGTTAGAAATTAATTAAAAAAATTTTCTAGCCAGCATGCTTCAACCTTAAATGATAATTTTAAAATTCTTATAATCACCAGAATGCATAAAACATCTGAGTCCTGTCATATATATACACACACACACATAAATTTTAATTTACTTGTACATAAATATTTATACGCATATACATGTTATTAATCAATAAAATTTCTTTTTTAAAGTTACAAAAAGATAAACATAATTAAAGCAAAACTAATAGTAAATTCATATTGTTCCAGGTTCATAAAATACTGCAGAAAAAAATGAGAAATTTATGAATAACATTTTATCAATCTTAGTGCAAAGCAGAAAACTGCTGACCTAACCCAGCACAAGACTGATCTGTGAAACAATATTATTTATTCTCAGGATTGTAGAGAGACTTAGGTGTAAAGGCTACCATTTGTAACAAGCACCATGCTTATTCAAGCTAGTTTTCCAAAATTCCTGCTTGTTCGATTCTTTGCGTTGGGTCCTAAGTCACCTCTGGTGTATTCTAACTTGGTATTTGGTTTCTAAACTTCACAAAGTTTTTTTTTTTTACCAGGAAGCAAAATTGAGGTTTAGTTAAAAAACTTAACAGGACTCCATTTCACGGCCTGTGAATCCAATCAAGGCTCAAAAATTAGGAGGTTGATTAGCTAGGGTATGGATTATTGAGGCCATTTACGCTTCCTCTTTTGATTGCCTCTCCTTTCACTATTCAATTGTTTACCTGCATTTCTACCAGTTAATACTCAAGTATAGGAAAATCCAAAATAAACAGTAAAACAAGGCTAGTGAATCACAGATCAATACTGTTCCTCTCTAAACTTGTTAATGTTAGTGCTAATTAAAAACAAGCCTTAAAAAAAATCTCAAAACAAAAAATAGATTTTAAAAATTACTTTATCTAGGAATGTTGAAATTATTTATTGAATTAAAAGATCCTTTTGAGTTATGTGTCAATTTCATTGATCTACCACTGCTTACCATTACTATGGAAGTCTTAAAGTGAGCTATTTCTGGTGGGCATTTTACCGTTCATGGCATTAACAGTATCATGGTCCTGGAACACTGGAGAAAACCACATACACTGCAATGGGATTATACACTTCATCCAACTCAAGAGAAAAAAAATAATAAACTGTCACTCAAATGAACTACTGAAGCTTCATTCTCCGTCTTTTCTCCAAACATTAAGGTGAGCAAGGAAAGACTTACAGTTTTTTGGTGTTTCACTTTTTCCTCTGTAAACCTGGAATTGGTTTCTTTCTGTAAACTGGTCAGAGGTACACTCTTTGGAGAATTACTTTTATAGATCCAATTAAAGTGTATCCTACTAGCATTCTGAAAGTTGAGATTTAGCAAATGTTTCCAATGTAGGTGACACTTCTTGAAATTTTGAAAATAACATGAGAAAAGTGAGAGTCTCTCTGGAATTGCCACTTAGTAACTAAAAGAAATAAAGGTTATTGTATATTTTCCATCAAAAACCTTTTTTTATACGGTTTAAAACAGACAGCAAAAAATATATTGGTTTAGACAATGACACATCTTAAAATCAAGTATACTTTTATGTTGTATACTGTGTATAATTTTTATATCTGTAATCTAAGGATATCTTTATACAATGTCTGCTTACAATCAGGAAACGGAAATTTCAGGAAAAGAATAAGAAATTTATCTGCCCTAGTGTCTTCTTTGTGATTCTATTAACTTATTTGTAAATGTTTATTAAGCCTTGACCCAAGGCTAGGTTCTACAGATGACTGACAGTTTGTACCCTAAATGTATGGTTTTATTTCATTTGGAGGGGGGCAGCTAAATAGTCTCTGAAAAACCAGGCTCTTAAGCTTTTTATTCATGCATATAACATTTGCAATATTTTGAATGACATTTTTTGATCAAAAAGTTTGGTCACTTTCTTTTCAAAACTCAAATTTATATATATAGGTTAATTCATTACTTTATTATTGCTATATTTGTCTTATTGTTGCTCCTTTTTCATTGTCACTACCAGGATCCCAGTTCAAGGCTATGCCATCTCAGACAAAGACAATCCAACTCACCCCAAACTATATTCTTGCCTTTGGTATCCACCTTTTAGTATGTTCTAATTATGTTCAGCCCATACCTATTCTAGTTCCCTTTATCATACTAGCACTTTCAAGCTTAGTCTCTTACTATTCCTGAGACAAATCTGTCCAAGGAAAGCAATATATTAACAGTCACACTGGGGTCTCCTGGGTAAACACTACTGGATGAGCTCTGGGCATGTGCTTGATATTGTCTATCAACTGACAGAACAGTTGATTCTTGTTGCAAACCCTAGTCTATTCTGACTTACTGATTTTTTCCCAAAATTTCCTTAGTAAGAGTGGAGTTTCATGTAAACTTCAGTCCATTTCATGAAGGTATTTCATTTTAGCCTTAGCTAGCTAATGCCTATAGCCCAATACTATGTACTAATTAGTTACCCAAGTTTTGAGTAGAAATAGTTATTGGAAGTATTTATGACATTTTATAATTAATACTAACAAAATATTATTTTGCACAAAAAATACTGGTATGTGAATCTTGACTGACCTTCAGACCTCATTTGTCTCTTTTACTTCATAATGTATTAAACTGTCTATTGAATAAACCTTGCTAGCGAATAACCTTGACAGCTCTTTCCAGATTTGCAGTTAGTTAGCTAGAACCAAGTGCTCTCCTTCCAAACTAAACTCCCAAAGGTCCCCCAAGATCGCAAAGTGCTGGGCAGCTAGTTTTCTAACACTCAACTAAACGGCTAGCGTCTAAACCCAAACTGTCCATTTCTTCCCATACAAGGGTGTTCTTACATTTGGCCTATTTAAAGAAAACAATGGTGTTAGAGTCTCTGCTGGAATCCAAACCCTTGGAACATACAGTTGCACTCTCATCCAAGCATTCCTTTCCACAGGATGCTGAAAGAGCAGGGGATCTCTCTATCTGCTGATCCTCCTAACTGAGTTCCCAGCTTGTATTCAAAGACGCTTACTAGTATCCACCCAATTCTTTACTATACACTACAAGAAAAGACGGCATTAAAATTAACAGCTGTTTTCAATTCTGCCTTTAGTGTATACCAGTGAAATGCAATAATAAAGTCCATACGGGTACAGAGCCAAAGAGCATCTTAAATCCCCCAAATAGTTCAGTTATTATTACAAAGATCCTAAGATCTTCCAAAAGTAGGTTTCAATCTCTGTAGTAAGAATCTCTATTGTGTCCTTAATAGATCAGGGATCCTTTAGGATGGAAACTACTTTGTTAAGAATATTCCAGATCCTCATCAGATTGCCTAAAACTTTCACCCTCAGATGTTTAAACAAGAATCTTATGAAGGGTCTACACTGACCCAAAGAAGATGTCCTTGAAAACACTTCTATATTATTTGAACCAAATATTTTTATGATATTCTGAAAATAAATTACTCCCATTCTAGATTCCAGGAAGCCAAGGAAAGTATGATTCATTAGAAACTGACAAACTCCAATAGTATCACATAACCTTAATGAAGTATTTCGCATCAAAGTCACCCAAATTAGATCTTAAATGCTCTAATAGTCAAAGTTCTCCCACATATCAAGTTAGATTCACTTTGCAAGTCTAGTTTAGTGATTTTTCTAATCTTCATCACCCCACTGACACTGTAAATTAAGAATGAGTAAATGTGAAAAGGCTGAAGACCAACCCAGATCCCAAATTAAGTACCTACTACTCTTGGTGCCTTTAAGTTCCCCACTTGTTTTCTTAGCATAAAAGCACAGGGACTTCTGCCAGGAAGAATCAAGGGACTTATGCAAAATTTCCGTAAAGCTCTGAATGTATCCCTTGCATGCACAGGTCTTTAGACCTTGGAGGAGATATACTGCCTCTCAGAAAGTAAGTTCCAGGCACAATGTTAACATGAGAAGAAAGGGCCCTTTCCTAAAGATAGTTCTTTCTTACTTTAAGAGGACCTCCTGATAAACAACAACCAGCATAGAAGGTACCTCTATAATAAGATTTCAGTTTGCAGTGGTTTCCATTCGTGTGATTATAAAAAATTGGAAGATGTGTCAGTCTAAAGGGCCAGTGTTTAGGTGAAGAGCAGAATCCCAGGAGCCCAAATAATTGCTGCAGCACAATATTAAGTGGTTTGGGTTACTTGTTACATGGGCAGGTCCACTAGTTTAAAGAAGACTAGACAAGAAAATTAGGTTTACGTAATGAAATGTCTTGGAAGGTGTCCTTCAATATGACAACAACTTGCTTATTTAACTAGTGTCTACAGCTTCTCTCAAGAAATGTCAAATAAACATTGGTTTTATAGAAGTGCTAATTTTGAGAAAATCATGAATAAAAAATTTTGGAGGTTTAAAATATGTACACAACTCTAATTATAAGTTAGGGAGTCACCCCCCAGTAACATTAATATTATTACATATAAATTATTCAAGCAATAAAGAATGAACTACAGTACTGAAATCTATTTGAGAGATGCCCACTTTGAGTTAGTTCTCCAAAGGTTAGCCACAAGAGTTTCTAAATAGAGGAAAGGCTGAAAACTAGGCTGTCACATTTCCAAAGTGTCTCATGCTTGGGTTATTTTGTAGAAAAGTTGTGGAAAAGGAAATTGGAGGGATATAGGACTTGCTTAAATTATCCCCACAACTAACTGTAGTGAAGTTACTAGAACTTCAGGGATTGATGAGCTGAAAAACTTAGTCCTATAAAACTGTGAAGGGATTTTACCTGAGGGGAATTTTGGTAAGGCTTAAAAAGTCTTTCAGAGCTAAAAGGTGCCTGGAGAAGCCTACCTTCCACTCCCACATACATAGAGAGGATTACCTTTAGATGGCTTTCAATCACTTATAGTAAAAGATATGCCATAAACTTCCTTAGCAACCAGTAACTATGGCAAATAATTCTGTGTCATACTTTGTCTTAGAGAAGCCAAACTGTTCACTTTGCTCTTAAAATTAAGAAATTGTCCAGATGTCACATAGGGTTTCCTTTCAATCTTGTAAGTTTATGGATTCTAGCATTTGATAATTTTATTCGCAAAGCCCCTGAAGTCAGGGCTCTGAGCAGTTTTGGGCTGTATGGTAATTTCTTTATTGCCTCTTCCTTACATCCCCAGAAGAAAGCAAAAACCGAGTAAGAGATTCAATAGAAAAAAGTATTATGTTGCCAGATAAAATATTTGGAATTTACTTATACTAAAAATTTATTCAGTTTATCTAAAATTCAAATTTAACTAGATGTCCTGTATTTTTATTTGTTAGATTTGGCAACTCTATAATAAGCTGACCCTAATCTCACTTAGAACTGCAGAATCTTAGCACTGGTAGGGAATTTAGAATTAATCTAACTCAAGCTTCTAATTTATTATTAAAGTTACAATATTGAGACTAAAATACAACCTTTACTTAAGTGCTTGTAGAGATGGAAGTTTTATTACCTTCTGAGCTATACTATAACATTTTCAGTTATTTCAGCATGTCTCAGCTTTCATTGTGTCTATATCTGCTTATCTGCTTTGGGGTAACTTTTTCTACTGGTTTTAAATATCCTATGTAGAGTTAAAGAGATTCTATGTTTCAACTACTTGCTACTTCTTAGAGAAGATGGAATTTATTTCTTTTTAAGATTTTGTTTAAATTAGGTCACAGTGTATCTGACTTCTTGCTTTTAAATATTAACATCATGATAGCTGTACCTTGCTAGGATCATGTCCAACCCTTTTTATTATAGATAGCATTCCCCACTTCTTATATTTAGCACTTTCGTTAAATTACAGCTCATTCTGGCCTCTGCTGGCTATTCCTTCAAGATGCTCTGTGGTTAACTGACCTTCCTTTCAGCTTTTTTATTTTTCCTGGATCTTTTATTAAAAATCTAAGTTCAATTAGTGCTTCCTGTCTAGTTACCATGATCCAGTTCATGCTTCTGACTTCTCCATCAAATATTTTATTTCATTATAGTCAATATTTTTAATTTTTAAGATCCCCATCTTTCTTGAGCTAATGTTCCTTTAAGAGTATTAGCCCAAACAATCATAGCTTTACAATTTCTCCCACTGCCCCACTCAAATATGTTCAGCACTTACAAACACAGTACATATCTTTATTCTCCTAACTTGGGACACATGTTCTAGTGCTTCTACATCACAAGTGTTCTTGCTCACTGGCAAAAATCCAGCCTGATTTACCTGACTGCATTTTTTACTTTCCAAGAAATAAGGCTGTCCACAAAGAGAGGTAAGTATTTATTACAGTTTACACCATTCCCTCATTTAAAAAAAATATTAGAATAAGACTTTCTAAAGCTATCATTCCTACTTAATCTTACCTTTGTGCTACTTTTGAGGTCTCCGTTAGGAAAATATCATCAATACATATGTCCTTAAAAAAAGAATCAAAAACTATGTTAAAGAATATGCTACAGTAACTATGTGTTGGGGACTATGTTATATGTTGCAAAGTTCTTTCACATCTATTACCTTATTTTATTTGTATTAAAATCCTGCAAGGTAAATACATAAAGAATTCTTACTCCTTTTTCACAGATGAGAATTAAGATTGGTAAAATAAAACGTTAAATGGCTGACAAATGAGAGATTTAGCAGTTGAATGCAGATTTTAAAAATTTTCAAATCTAATATTTTATTTTCATTTCTGTATCCCTCTTTTTGTCCTATTTGGTTCTCTGTTTACAACATCCTCCTTTCCTCTACATTTTGTGGATTTTCATAGATCAGTATGATCTTTTATACACTGTCTCTCTTTTCTGCTTCTATTAGATGTTGCTTAAAAAAACAATACCTTTCCATGTCTCTAGGTAACCCTAAATATTTGAAGGGATGGTGACATACAAACCCTTTATCCATATAATTTCATCACCTGGGGTCCAGGTCTTTTTCTTTTTCTTCATCTTCCTAATTCTTGGCAGACCATGTATGCTTAATCATATGGACAGGTGTGAGTGCATGCATGCACAAACACACGCATGTACCTCAGAGGCATTGTCTGTGCCTGTGTAATTTGCCTCATAAGAAACCCTTGTTTGGTTCAAATTTATCTTCTTGTCACTGTGTACTCATCTCTTTGCTGCTATTATATGCTACATGGATTCATGCCGGCTCTTAACATGCCATATGCTGCTATTGTATGCTCCATGGATTCATGCTGACCATAAATATGCCCTTTAAATCCTTCTCCTTTTATTCATGCTTCTAGTAACAAGTATCTGTATCTTAATACCCTCATTTTAATATTTCATGTTCATATAACCAACCAAGTCAAGTAACAATAAACAAGACTTAGGAAAGAAAATCACAATGCTAATGATTGACTTTCCATACGATGCAATATAAAAAACAAAAGAAATTCTCTTCCATCTCTTTGTGTAATTATTATAACTTATTATAAATAAGTATTTATAATAATTATTATAAATTTTGTTTTTTGTTCTTTTTAATAAATGTGGACGTATACTGTGTGGCTTCCCTATTTTCAATATCAGGATAGCATTTTTCCAATTATTATAATAAACATTTGTTTTTATAATGTTTATAATGGTTGTTTTTTATAACCATCTAACCTGATGGTTATAACAAATATACCCCAAAATATCATATAAGTTAAATGCATTAGAAATTTATTTATGTTCACTTAAAAGCAGATGAATGGTGAGACTGACTTCCTCAAGCAAAATGAAGTCTCATTTCCAGGTCACTGAAAGGGTCATGGGCATGGAGGCACTTACATGGAAGTTTTAATTCATTCTCAGGTCTATAACTGGCATGTATCACTTGTGCTCTCATTCCATTCAGATATATCCAATTTCTATTCGTAAGAAAGCTTGGTAAAAAAATGCCTACCAGGGTGACCAGGAAAATTAGAACATGTATTTTGGTTAGCAGTCAGCAATCTCTATAAAAACATAATTAGTTGAATCTGAATTTTGAGGTCAATTTGATTATACCTCTTTAGTCATGTGACAAACTTTAAAAAAATGCTTATTTGTCTAATTCTTGCTCTATCACTGGATACCAGACTTGTAGCACTACAAATTTCAGAACTAGACTTCCATTTTGTTTTCTTCAGTTCACTGGAGAAGCAGCCTTGTGCAAGGTAATATATGAAATCTGCTTTCCTTTAGGTGGATCAACCTGGAAAAAGTGATCTGTAATGTCTCGTTAAGCATATCCTTCCTAGATGTAATCATCTTCCTACAAAAATTACTATATGCAAAGCTGACCTGAGTGCAAACTGCAGAATAATAAAACATGATTTCTTTAAGAAATGAATTAAGCCTATAAGCTATTTTTTAATAAAAGCACCAAAGAAAAGCTTACTTCTTTTTAGATATGTGTTTTTATAAAGTAAAAATTATAACTCATTCTAATGAATGAAGATATGTTATAAGGCTCTTGGCAATGAATGGTTTCACAGATTATATTGCAAGATTCATCATTTTTTATGTCTTTATAATTCTGATGAGATGACTGCCTTTGGACACTTGTTGAAGAAATATTAGCATTAGTTTTGCTGCTTAGAGTACTCATAGTATTTTATATGTTAGTGAATTTGTACGTGTTGGTAAAAAAAATTCTAACAATCCTATTCTTTCATTTTGTTGGTATGTTCCAAGAAATTAGATTTGGTTTAAGAAAATTTAATTCAGGGGGCACCTGGGTGGCTCAGTTGGTTAAGCGTCTGACTTCGGCTCAGGTCATGATCTCATGGTTCATGGGTGCAAACCCCGCATCGGGCTCTGTGCTGATAGCTCAGACCTGAGCCTGTTTCAGATTCAGTGTCTCCCTCTCTCTCTGACCTTTCCCTGCTCACGCTGTCTCTGTCTCTCAGAAATAAATAAAATCATTAAAAAAAAGAAAAAGAAAATTTCATTCAGAAGCACACACATTATTCAGACAGTAAATAAAATTTTCTCCAGTTAGGGCTGAAGTTAAAGTCTTCTTTTAAATGACAGAGTTATCATCAATTAATGTTATAAAGTAAGGGTGAACTAAATCTGTAAGTCTTTTAAATTCACATTGCATTGGGTCTACTCAGGTTAAACTCAAGATAGCCATATTCATCATTATGGCTTGCAATGTGATATACAATCCTTATTAATAATTTGAATACAGATTTCCCTTTTTACATTGTACATTTTGGGCACCTTAGATCTGCCTTACTCATGCCTCTCTTCAGTGCTAACCAAGAAAATTCCAAAACTTAACCTTAGAAATAAAAGGTTGCCCCAACTGCTAGTAAAAGAAATATCCATAGATTAAGAAGAATGCCTGCGTTTACCTGCAATTGTAGAAATGCAGATTCAGTTCTGCTCAACTAATGAATTAAGACTTCACAAATCTTACTTTCTTATTCAGGTTGGGGGAAACATATAATCCTTTTATTTTCTATTATTAAAACTGTCCTTGAAAGTGTTATTTCAACAAAGCATTCTTATTATATCTTCTGAGAATGTTGCAATGCCCTGAAAAGTTTAAATGTCTGTAACATAGAGAAGCTGCTCTAAGTAGGTGACACTTTATTTTGTAGTAATAAATTGACATTTCTCTTTTAGAAAGGTTATCAACTAATACTTCTAAGATTTATCAAACCACAAGAAGATCTTAACACTCTCCTCTTCTCTCATGTGTGGGAATAAAGTGGGACTTGTGACTATTAGATTTTGATATAAATAAAAAACTTGAGAGTCTGTTTCATTGAAAAGAAAAACGTGATGCTATCCAGAGAAATGGACATGTAGGTTCTCCTTATCTCTTCTACCAATATCACCCACCCTCAGCCCATCTGACTATACACACACACACACACACAGACACACACACACACACACACACATATATACAGACACACAAGATTGGGATTATATTCTACAATTACAACAGCATGTAAAATTGTTGTATTCATGAATACATGTGAAAGAAGCAAATAATAGTTTGGTATTCAATGGCCTTAATGATATAGTCAAAACTTATATTCTACCTTTAAGTCTCATGCATACTGGATTTCTTTGCCATTCATTGTTAATACATACAACCTCTTCTCTGGCCTCCAGTTCATGGCTTAGGCTGTTCTTTTGACTGAATGTCCTTTCTTTATTCTTTTTCTTTTTCTGTCTTCTATACTTCAATGGACATCTAAAATGCTAACATTTTTTGAAACTTCTACTCTTCCTAAACCCCAAGCTGAAGTGATCATGTTCTTCTCTGAATTTTCAAAGCACATTATTAGAAACTTTTAAAATGACTTAACTCAGCATTATAATTAAAAGTTATCATATCTGTTACTATGTTGTAACCACCTTAAAACCATGATCGGTATCTGAATCTTTTTTAAATCCTCTGCAATTTCTAGTGAAATGTCTTATACATAGTAGGAACTCAACTGAATGTTGAAAGTATGATTTAATTCCAAAAATACTTAATTTAAAAATAATATTCCGCTTGTATAAGAATTATTTTTCCACTAGCAGAAAATAATCTACTGCATAATGGTAAAGAATTCATAAATCTCATAGTATTCATTGAGCACAATACTGCATATCTCATGGATTTGTTCACATTGTACCCTTGGCTGTGGACTAGAAATAGACCTCTTTCAGAGGCATCCAGTTAGTAAGTAGTTGTTGCACTGTCACAACTTACTGAGATCCTACTTTGAATGCTCTGTAGCTTCTCTGTGAACCTCAGAAATTGTTTTAAATGGGAGTCAGATTTGGGATTTTGCCTCATTTTGCCTTTTAGATTTAGAGTATGGAGAGAAAGAGTGATTCAATCTCAGCTCACTATTTTCAAGCAGCAGTTAGTTCATGAGTGGGAAGTCAAAAAAAGAGACAGACAAGAAGAAAAGGAAGAGAGGGAAAGCAAGTGAATTTTAAAACTCTTTTATACAAACTAGGTGGTTAACTGACAACATGTTACTCTTCTTTGCTGTTCTAAAAAGGCTTATATTTTGTCTGTTCTAGAAAATACTTCTATTTACTTACTTATTTTAGTATAGCTGACACACAGTGTTACATTAGTTTCAGGTGTACAATATAGTGATTCAACAATTTTCTATCTTATGCTAGGCTCATAAGCATAGCCACCATCTGCTACCATACAATACTATTAGAATAGCATGACTATATCCCTATTTTGTCTGCCCCATGTAATGATGGATGATAGAATAGAAAGGAACTAACAAGTGAAATGTTTACCAACCTGCTAAATGATCTCCCTGGATAACTTTATTCCATTATAACAACAATTTGTGATAGAGGTAGAATCATAATCCCTCTTTCTATTGATGAGGAAGTTGATGATCTGATTATTTAAGTACAGCTATAGGGTCAAGAGCCAAGCCAGGGGGACATTTCAGCCCATGAGTCCCCCCAGACCTCTCCACTATAACATGCTGAATAAATTCTAGCATGATCTGAATATTGACATTTTCACTGTACTTTTTTTCTTCCTTTCTTTGACATTCTTTTATTAGACAACTTTAATCTGCTGTCTAACTACTGGTTCTACACATTCTGAATAATTACATAATGAAAGAATAATCCTAGGTAACAGAGTAAATAGCACTTTCTGAAATACTTTCCCCTCTTGAGGAAACATGATGAAGTTAAAACAAAAATAGCACAAAGAGACTTAAGAGTCTGGTTGCAAAGTCAAGCTCAATGAAATTTAAAGAAATCAGGAGATGGGGGAAAGTCTCAAAGTGGAGCAGCTGAAAACAGAACAGATTCTCTAATCATCTTAGTGGATCAGAGTGGGGGTACTGAGAAGAGTTTGGAGGGTCGTCCTATTGAGACCCTCTTCAAACACATATTTTCCCTCAGCTTCAGAACTTGCTTTGTATATGAGATGTCTGAATAACTCTTTGAACCTACGCATTTCTCAGAACTCAGAAAATGAACTGATTAGAAATTTAAATTTCAGAAACATTTGAAATTGCAAAAGAGATTTCTTACCAAAAACTGTGCAGTGGCTTCCAGTGAGTCTTATGCCCTAGTCACAAAGAGAAACCACAATGACATCCATGCCAGTGGATGGACTGCTGAAAACATCCAGGATGGTTAGACAAGTAAGAATGAGTAAAGAAAAAAACCATATGTCAATTCTCAATTATTCAATGCCTCTGTATACACTCAGCAACCATTATCAAATTAACTAGCTTACTAATCTTTTGCAAATCCAGCAGGAGATAGGAAAAGTCAGTTTGTCAATGTTTTTTATTAGACGTTCACCTGTTGGAAATACTGCAGTGAACTCTGTAAAGAATACATGAACATAGAAGACAGACTCCTAGACTTCAAGCATCTTTCCATGTAATATAGAAATAAGTAAGTACACAGAATGTGCTCATGACTTCAATCAGTCCCCTTTGACATGGCATACATATGTGCTATCATGTGTATGAAATGTACTACAGATGGCCTACCTGTCTTATCTGTGCCATAAACACAGAGCCTCTGTTCTTGTGCTACTTCAGACATGCAAAAGTTTCAGAAAGTAACCACTTTGTTTTAATTACTCCTTCAACTGTCTTTATTCCCAAATACCATAAATTTCAAGAATGAAGGGATCACTATTTCTACTTATTAATGTATATGTGATACTTTATATTATAAGTGCTCAAAAACTGTTTTTTAATGAATGACTAAATAAATAAATACAATTATTTTTCAGTCATGTTGACATGTTCACATTCACCTTAAATTTTGCCCTTTTTAAAACAAGGCCTTAAAAAAAACATGTTGGCATCTCTTGGCTAACAAGAGATAGAATTTCTTATACAGCAGGGATTATTAAGTGGCTAATTTCCACAGGAAAAAAAATTGTGAAATTAAGGTAAATTTGATTTGGAGAATTTTCCAATTCACCTTTATTCACCAAAATATTTTTTGTATTATCACTTCAGGGTCCCACTACATTCGTTCTTTCTACGTAGATGTAAGTAAGCACGTATGCTAAAGGCTGGACAGAAAATAGCACACTGACACCTCACTCTCAGGAACCGTACAGTCCACAGGCAGATAAACCAATGAAAGCAATGAATGAAAATTACAAACCACCGTTAAATACTAAAGCAAAGTAGAGTGGTGACAGTCGCCCCAGTCCCAAATAGGGATTAGGATGATCAGGAAAAAATTCCAGACTTTTCAACTGTCTTCATTTCTACAGGCAGCTGTACCATTTCTGAAAGGTATTACTAAGTATTCATACTGAAATAACTCTCTAATCTGATAAGTTGGTATTGCTAACACATAATAGCAGTTAGGCAGTATATCTCAGAAAGTAATCCAATCTAAAGTAGAGGTGAAAAATTTAGAATTTATAGTTGAAGCCGAGGAATTTCAGTTTTAACAGGTTCTTCAGTTGGGCTTTATACATACTAAAGTTAGTTCTACTGCCTTATGCTGACTTTGCTTCGTTAAAACATACCCTTGAGTTTCATACTTGGCTGTTTTAAGTGAAGCTTCTTTACTCTGAATTCAACTCAAATACGGATTTTCAATTAATTGTTTTTTAATCAAGGTGACATATAAATTCAGTAGGAAGTCATGAGGTAAAAGCCATAAGAGGCACTTTAAAAAATGCACCAGACAGAATTCAGTCACTCTCATCAAAGAAACGAATATTAGATAGCAGACATAATTTCCAGAAGAAAACATGAACTCTATTTGGCAGTAATATTCTTTGAAGAATCCCAAATTAACCTTAAATATTTGACTCTATGTGCTACAGCCTAGCTGTGAATTAGGACAAGATAACAGGACAAGCAAAGAAGAGTGATCACATGCAGCAGTGTGTTCAGTGATATAAGAATGTGATTTGGAATACACAGACCTAGTGGTAGTTCTACCATTTATTTTTTTGCATTAAGCAGATCATTTAATCCTTCTAACCATCAAGTTCCCTAGTCTTGGATATGTGGACAACAATTCTTAAGCCACACTTTTGAGAAGGAGAGTTAAGGGGTGCCTGGGTGGCTCAGTTGGTTAAGCTTCCAACTTCGGCTCAGGTCATGATCACAGTTTGTGGGTTCGAGCCCCATGTCGGGCTATGTGCTGACAGCTCAGAGCCTGGAGCCTGTTTCAGATTCTGTGTCTCCCTCTCTCTCTGCTCCTCCCCCACTCATGGTCTGTCTCTTTCTGTCTTAAAAATAAACTATAAAAAATTTTTTTAAAAAAGGAGAGTTAAACTGAATAATGAATATAAGCTGTATAAACTCTGAAGTGTAATTCAAGTGTATTAAGTTGAATAATAATCATTGTCACAAATATTTATTATCAATGTCAAATACTTGGGATTATAATGAAATATTAGAGGAGTTTCTGTTGATTAACTATACTATAAAATAAATCAGGGAAATAGAAACCATATTGTAACATCTCTCCTACATTGTCAAAATAGCTGCGAAATGTTTAATACACTTTAAGAATTCAATTTATTCAACTGCTTTTAATAGAAAATACTGGGAATTCCTGTTCTGAAAGCAATGCACTAAGATGAATTGGATCCCTTCCACAAAACCAAACATATGGGGTATGTTTCAAAAGTGAGATGGTATGACTAAAAGAGCCTTAAATACAATACAGAAACTGTGAGATACCCATGGGGAGACAAAAAATAACAGAAAGTGGGCAGAGGTCAGGAGAAGACTATGATACATAGGGTAAGGAGAAGTATCTGTTTGTGTATTTTTTTCTCTCTCACTTGAGCTAGATGAATTTTGGTTCACCCATTGTCACAGACATAAAAATAATAGCACCATGACAGTTTGATTCAGAAACAGTAAAATTAATTAAATAAGAAAAAACAATAAACAAAATGAAATTTTATTAAAATAACTGCCTTCCTTTACCAAAACATAAAAAGTCCTAGATGTTTTTATTATATCAAGTTTTAAAAAACACAAATAATATCTATAATTAATTCCTACAGAGAAAGAAATAACGCTACCAACTTATTTCATAGACCTAGAAAAACCCAGACTCTAAAACTAGGTAAGGAGAGTGTTTCTGAATGTAGACATAAATGATAACTGAATACACTAATATATTTAAAATTTAGCTTAGAGATCAATAGAGACTCTTACATAGGAAAAAAAAGCAAAATAAAAATTAGACAAACGGTAAATTAGCAATTATTTTTAACACATAAAAGAACTGAGGTTTGATACAAATAACTAACCCAAAATCTGGAAGGAAACACATACCGATAAGGAGAAAGAAGACCAGCACTTGCTTACCTGGTATAGATATTACTATATGCCATATATGTGAGTAAGATTTTCAGGTAGAAAAAATTTAATTTCTAAAGGCTAAGTATGGGCCAGTGTTAAGAATGTAAAGCCCCTGAGGGTCTGCAGACATAGGGACGGTCCATGCTTTTATAGGCTTTTGCTTCCGGAAATCTACTGGATGCAAATTGGGAAAATCAAAGAAAATCCTGAAAGAGCTTCCTCCATGGTGCTAGCTTGGGGCAAACAGAAGCCACTTACAAAATTCTATCCAGACATATTAAGAGCCTTTATCTGAAGAAAAGATTAAAGCAAAAAGAAAAACTGTAGCCTGAATAAACTAGTGGAAACCTACTGCAAGCTAGAGGATAGAATTGTATCCAACACCCAAACTCCATCACCTATGTTATGTCTCCTTAGGAAAACAAAGCCTTAATATACATGGGGAAAGACAAAAAATTTAAAATACTGACAGAAAGGCACTGGTAGAAAGACAGTAAGCTGGGGAAGGGCAACAAGATTAAAAAAAAATCTAGGGGCACCTGGGTGGCTCAGTCTGTTAAGCAAAGACCGATGATCTGACAGGAGAAAATGAGAAATCCACAATTATAGGTGGAGACTTCACTCGTTTCACAGTAACTGACAGAAAAATTAAGCAAAAAAGCTTTAAGTATATAAATAACTTAAACTGCACTATGAACTATCTGTCCTAATTGACATTCATTTAATAATCTACCTAACAGGAGCAGAAGACACATTTTTCTCAAGTGTACGTGAAATACTTTAAAATTATACCACATCTTAGGACATATATTAAACTTAAATAAATTTAAAAAGAATATAAATAAAGTACATTTCAAACCATAAAGGAATTAAACTTTAATAACAGAAAGATATGTGGAAAATTCTCAAATATTTATAAATTAAACAACACATTCCTAAACTCATAAACCAAAAAGGAATTCTCAAGAGAAATTTCTAAGATGAACCAAAACATAATAAAAATATAACATATGAAAATTTGTGGGATGCGGTTAGAAGAAATGATTAGAGGAGAATTTTAGCTTAAACATTTATATTTAAAAAGATATAAAATTAGACCTAAGCTTTACCCTAGCAAATTAAATACAAAGCCAGCAGAAGAAAGGAAAGTATGAAGATTTGAGCATAAATCAATAAAATGAAAGCAGAAAAAAAAAAGAAAAGTCAAAGAACCAAACACGGGTTCTTTGGAAAATCAGTAAAACAGACAAATGTATATAGCAAGACTTACAAAGAAAAACAGAGAGCAGGCATAAATTACCAGTATCAGGAAGGAAAGAGGGGCATCATTACTAACACCACAGACATACAAAAGACAATAAGGAGATACTATAAAACAGATAACCTCAATAATCCTATACCTACTACAAGAATTAAATTTATAAGGAAAAAGCCTTCCAAAAAGAAAAGTTCAGACCCAGAGACTTCCACTGGCAAATTCTACCAAAAGTTTAAGGAGGAATTAATAACTACACACAATCTCTTCCGGAAAGTAAGATGGAACAATTTCCAATTCAGTCTATGAGACCAGAATTATTCTAACACCAAAACAAGACAAAAATATTTCAATAAAATAAAATCACAGACCAATATCCTTCATGAACAGATGCGAAGATTATCAACAAATTTCCATAAGTCAAATCCAGCAATACATAAAAGAGATAATGTATCGAAACTAAATGAAGTTCACTGTATGAATTCAAGGCTGATTTAACATTAAATATCCATCACTATAGTTCATGACGTTATCAAACTAAGTAAGTGAAAACATTAGATTGTTTCTGGTGCAATTTATAGAATTGATTCCTTGATTTCTCTTTCTGGAATTGGTTCCTTGATTTGTCTTTCTGCTGCTTCATTATTGGTATATAGAAATGCAACAAAATTCTGTACATTGATTTTGTATCCTGGGACTTTACTGGATTCATGTTTCAGTTCCAGTAGTTTTTTGGTGGGTCTTTCGGGTTTTCTATACATAGTATCATGCCCCCTGTAAATAGTGAAAGTTTTACTTCTTCCTTATTGAAATAGATACCTTTTATTTACTTTTGTTGTCTGGCTGCTGTGGCTAAGACTTCTGGTACTATGTTAAATGAAAGTACTGATAGTAGACATCCATGTCTTATTCCTGACTGGAAAGGAAAAGCTCTCTTTTTTTTTCCCCCACTGAAGTTGATACTAGCTATGGGTTTTTCATATATGTCTTTTATTATGTTGAGTTAGGTTCCCTCTAAACCTACTTGTTGAGGGTTTCTATCAAGAATGGATGTTGTACTTTGTCCAATGATGTTGAAATACAAATACCTTTTTTTAAAAAAAGAAATCAGTTATTAGTTGCAGATATACACTAAAGGAAATGCTAAAGAAAGTCTAGAGGATGGAAGAGAAATGATACCAAATACTAAGTCCATTATATAGTGAGACACATAAACTGTACATACGTATAGTGTGTATATATATCTGTATATGTATCTATACATGTGTATATGTACCTGCATACATTATGTATGTGTACATACACATAGAGACACACACTTTTCTTTCAAAACATTTTGCTTATAAACCAAACACAAAAGGTACACCTGCATGATCCCATTTAGAGGACATTCTACAAGAAACATAGCTAATCTCTGAGGACAGAAAACAGATCACTACTTGTCTAAGGTTTGGCATCAAAGGCAAAGGCAGAAACTGACTGGAAAAGGGTCACCAGAGACTTTTTGGAGTGATGTAAATTTTCTATATTTTGATTGTGGGGATGACCACGTAAGTGTATACATATCAAAACTCATCAAACTGTACACTTAACAAAGATGCATTTTACTGTATATGAATTATATTTTATTAAATTTAACACATAAGAAAAAAACTGATGAATTTGACAAAATATAAAGAATTTCTATTTAATGAAGGATACCATAAGCAAAGTTAAAAGATTCAAGACTAGGTAGGAATGTTTGCAGTGTCTAAAACTGATGAAGTACTGATATAAGCATACACAACAAACCCCTGAAAATCAATAAGGAAGACAGGAAACCCCAAAGAAAAAGTGTCATATATAAGGCAAAGGCCTTATATATGAGGTTCTTCTTCGCTACAGAAGTAACAAAAGTTAAAATTAGCAGTTTTCAAAATGACAAAAATCAGAAAGTTGGACAGTACCAAACATTAGAAAGTATAGGGACTCAAGTTGCCAGGTTTCTCTGCTAGGCCTAAAAACTGATTCAGCCATTCTACAAAGCAATCAGTTAGTACTTAGTGAAATTATATGTGCATGCGACCTACAAAACCCTCTTTTGGTAATACTGTCAATCAGGGGAGATGAGATGAGTAAAATGTGGCATATGCATGAGACAGAACTCAAGGCAACAGTGAGAATAAAATTAGATGCAGAGCAGAATTAATAAATCATAATAAAAAGTGCTGAGTAGCGAAACTACTAAACAAGATTCAAAATGATGTACATAAACTAAAAACACATGAACACATACATATTCGGAGTAACACCATATAATTTTCAAAGATATATTTAACTCAAAGTCTAATAGGAGTATGAGTGCAGAGGAATGTCAGTGGAGATGGGGAATCAAGAAAGGTAATTACAGAAACACAAGAGAGGTCTTACACAGATGGACATCAGAGAAGTATAATTAATTCTCTCTACACAGAAAGGAAAAAATATATTTATGTATGTTCAATCTTCTCAATACTATTGTAATGTTATGTCCATATTCTTATATCTGAGCTATTACTCCTTTTGCAAATGATAGCCTAAACTCTGAAACAACAGCAGTATTCTAAGCATGTGCTTCAGATTACTACTGTCTTTCTGCATATAAAAATGGACACAGTATTCTATGAGGAATAACAAAGGATCATTTTTTACTACTTTTTCTCCCCTTAAAGAGAATACATCTATTTTTCATGGTGTGTGTCATATCACCAAGACTAATCTTGTTTTAAATTGAAAATTGTAGGGGGCACCTGGGTGGCTCAGGCGGTTAAGCATCAGACTTCAGCTCAGGTCATGATCTCGCAGTCCACGAGTTTGAGCCCTGCTTGAACCCTGCTGTCAGGCTCTGTGCTGACAACTCAGAGCCTGGGAGCCTGCTTCAGATTCTGTGTCTCCCTCTCTCTCTGCCCCTCCTCTCCTCACACTCTCTCCCTGTCTCTCTCTCTCAAAAACAAACATTAAAAAAAATCCAAGTAAATAAATAAACTTAAAAAGCTATCAAGAACCATGATTCAGTTTAGTTGAATATTACAAAGTAATAATGTCTCTCATTTCATAATAATCATTCGGTGATTGTAGAGTAAGTATAATCTTATGTTGTCTAAGAACAATCTACTTAAAAATCCCTTGGAGGGGCACCTGGGTGGCTCAGTCAGTTTAGTGTCCAACTTCAGCTCAGGTCATGATCTCATGGTTTGTGAGTTCGAGCCCCACGTTGAGCTCTGTGCTGACAGCTCAGAGCCTGGAGCCTGCTTTGGGTTTTGTGTCTCCCTCTCTCTCTGCCCCTCCCCTGCTCGCACTCTGTCTCTCTCTGTCTCTCAAAAACAAATAAATGTTAAAATTATTTTTAATCCCTTAGTGATCTATTTTCTATGTCAGCTGTACCCACTTTTATTCTTTGGCAAAAAGTTCTGAGATCTTTATTTCCATATGCAAAATTTTCAGGTAAAATTCAGTTAGTAATAGTTTTATGAAAGAATGTCATCATAAAGCTCTTTCTGTAGTGAAGGAGGTAAGACATACTGAATAACAATAAGAATAGCAATGTATTATAAATGATACTCCATCTTTTAGAAGAAAAAGAAATTACAAAATAAGGGGACCAGGGAAGCTTTGTGGACGAAACAATATTAGCACCAGACCTGAAGATAGGAAGAATTCAGATATTCTAAGATGAATAAGCAAGATATTCCAAAAAAGAGAGCAAAGTGAGGTGGGAAAACAAAGAGTATTTCAGTTCACACAATTTATTATATCATATAGGGAGGATATATGAAATAAGACAGCAAAATTAAGTCAAAAGACAGATCAAAGATAAAAAACTTGAACTTTATTACTTGCAATTTGGGTAAAAGGTAATGGCATATCAAAAACAAGTTAGGAGTATTAATCAGTTGCAAGGGAAGAGCTTGGAGAAGAAACAGCATGATATGATATGACATGACATGACATGACATGACATGACACGGGGACCTTGGTTACAAAGTCATAATAATTGTCCTATCAAGAGATAATGAAAGCCTGAAATAGAAAAGATGCTATGAAGATGGAGAGAACAGGAACAATGTGTGTACATAAAATTTTCTAGAAATGAGAAGCAATTGGGCAAGATAAATAAATTCAAATGACAAGGTTTTTTTAGACTGTCTTCTAGTATACTTTATTCATTACTAGGAAGAAGGAAAAGGAGGAAAGTCAGGTATGAAATAATATATATATTACATAGGTCAGATATCTATATATCTATATCTCTCTGTCCCTGATTCCTGTTAATATTTGGTCTTTAATAAGAGCTCCTAAAACTCCTATAATGTCCTGAGTGATCTGAGTGTCTGACATAAAGCTCCTAAATCCCCTGGAATTTCCTGAGTGACAGAAATATATTTTGTTCTAATAAGGTGGTTTCGGTGGGCTCCCGGATGGGGGCTGATAACTAGAATGATCAAGTCATGATGAGAAACTGGGAACTAATGGGATATCCAGGGGATTCGGGCTGGGTATTAAGTGAATAACTGATCATGCCCACATGATGAAACCTCCATAAAATCACAAAAGTATAGGGTCAGAGAGCTTCCAGGTTGGTGAACACATATGTGCCGGGAGGACGGCACACCCCAACTCCATAGAGACACAACTCCTGCACTTGGAAGCCTTCAAGCGTTCACCCTATGCATCTCTTTATCTGGCCCTTCGTTTATATTCTTTAAAATACGCTTCATAATAAATTGCCAGTAATAAGCAAACTGTTTTCCTGGATTCGATCAGCCACTCTAGCAAATTATCAAATACAAGG
Source organism: Crocuta crocuta (assembly GCF_008692635.1). Lineage (NCBI taxonomy): Eukaryota > Metazoa > Chordata > Mammalia > Carnivora > Hyaenidae > Crocuta > Crocuta crocuta. Next base: position 7,850,749 of record NW_027529174.1, on the reverse strand, counting down.
AGGATGTCTGGGAACCTCTGATTTGTAGCCAAGTTGGACAGAAGTTGTGAGTAACCTGGGAACTTGCTACTTGCAATGGGCTTCTGACAAGGAGGGAGGGTGGCATCTGGTGGGACTAAGCTCTTAACCTGTGGGGTCTGCGCTTACTTTAGTAAGTGTTGAAATTAAACTGCATTGCAGGACACCAAGGTGATGTTAGAGAATGGGTTAGTGGGTGGAAAAACTTTACACATGTGTTGGGCAGTGCAGTAGTAGATGGAAAATATTAGTTTCTCCTTTCCAGACATCATGTTTAGCAGAATATAAGAAAATGTATTCTGGACATAATGGTTTGAAGTTCCAAGATACCTTTAAAGGGAAATGTTCAAAGGGCAATTGTATTAGTCAAGGCAATTAGAGCTGCTGTACCATAAAAACCTCAACATTTAAGTGGTTTAACACAATAAATGTTTATTTCTTGCTCATGTAAAGTCTAGTAAGATTGTAGAAGAGAGGAAGGAATCTGCCCCACAGAAATTTAGGAGGCTTGGCTGAAAAGTTTCTACCATTTTTAACATATGGCCTCCACTTTTCTGTGAGCAGTGGTAGGAATAGTCTTAAAGTAGAAAGCATAATAGCAGACCACAATACAAAAGAGTAAATATAAAAACAGTAGAATCATACTGCAAGCTCCTAAACAGCATATATTATGTAACTTTATTTATGAAATAAATAAAGTAAGACCCAGAAACTCAGTGTCACTAAACCTAATGGAAGGTTTTCAAGAAAGAAGAGGCAATAAAATGTATCAAATCATGAGTCAGGAAAGGAAGAAGAACACAGGGAAAAACTGATGGGAATGAATGACTGAGACTATTATGTCACTTTATAATCATGCGGACTTACTAGTTCTGAGAGAAGAAACAAAATGAAAAGGGATGACAGAGTAAGTGAATAATGAGAAGTATCAGTCCATGTAGATAATTTTTTTTAAAAAATTTTACCTGAGTAAAGGCATGAGTTTCAGGTGTACAACATAGTGATTCAACTTCTCTAGAAGTTACGCTCCACTCACCACAAGTGCAGCTACCATCTGTCACCATGCAGTACTATTACAATACCACTGACTATATTCCCTATACTATGTCTTTCATTCCCATGATTTATTCATTCTACAACTGGAAGCCTATATCTCCCACCACCCTTCACCCATTTGCCCATCCTGCATCCTCTCCCCTCTGGCAACTATCAGTTTGTTCTCTGTAATCATAGGTTTGATTCCCCTTTTTGTGTGTTTATTTGTTTATTTAGGTTCCATATGAGTGAAACTATATGGTATTATCTTTCTCAGTCGGACTTATTTCACTTAGCATAATACCCACTAGGTCTACCCATGTTGTCACAATTGGCACAATATTCCCATCCTTTTTTATGGTTGTGCAATATTTCAGTGTGCATACATACTTATAGATAACAACATAAGAAAAAAGGAGTGTGCACAAGAATGCTGAATGACGAAGATATGGTGGGTTACAGGGAATGTTGTTCAGTTAGCAAACTGGAATTCTATAGATAAATTTTAAGTTTGAAGATTAAAATCTAGTTCAAAAGTATAAATATGTAGATATAAACTGGAGCACATATAAACAAGGTCACAGAAAAGATGAAGAAGGAAAGAATAAATGCAATGAAATGTCTCAGGGATCTAGAAAAAGGAATCAAATGAACAACAAAATCCTCACAAAAAGTATGTGAAAATTTTATGAAAAAACATTAAAATTATTGAAAGATAAAATAAAAATAGAAAATGATATACATACTCTTGAGCTGTCAGCACAGAGCCTGAAGCAGGGCTTGAACCCATGGACTGTGAGATCATGACCTGAGCCAAAGTTGGCGCCCAACTGACTGGGTCACCCAGGTGCCCCCACAGAGATATTTTTAAATAATCTTACCTAAAAGTCATCCTGTTCACCAAAACCAGAAACCCCTCAAAACATCCAAAAAATTTCATTAAAAAAATTATTAATGACAAAATCCTGAAGGAATAATATCAAAAGACAAGTAATCTGAAAAAAATAATGGCAGCTAATACCACAAGCAATATGCCAGTATCCAAATTCTTTGAAAAAAATTTCTGAAAAGAAAAATTGGCCAACTATATAAACTGATAACTTATGAAGATGGAAATATGAGTGGTTCCTAAACATAAAAAACTTCTTAATCATAATAAGAGGAATAAGTATACTGAGAACATTTTCCCCCCATATATTGGTAAAGATTAAAAAATTTAATAATTCACTGTGTTAATGAGGATGGTATAAGGAAATGGGTGTTCTCACATATGGCTGGTGGCAATGTCTATGACAGTGTAACTTAAATAGATAAAAATTTGGAAGCATTCATCAAAATTATAAATGTACATATTTTTACCTTAAGCATACTTGCACACAGACACAACTGTGTGCAGAAGGCTGCAACATTGTTTTTAACAGCAAAGTTAGCAAATCAAATGTTTCTCTAAGTTTGTAAACATCCTATGATGAAAACTGGTTGCTTTCAAAATAAGAAAATACCCAGTAACTGTTTTGAATACAGACACATCACACACACATTCCCTCACACTAAGAAAACAGATCTCTGGAAAATGGAAGTGGAAGAATAATTTGATATCTGCATTTAGGGACAATAAGCTTGCCTACTCTTCTTAGTGATTTAGAAGAAGTTAAAAAAAAAAAAAGCTTTAACTGCAGAAACTGACTGCACAGGACACAGCTTCTTAAAATTCAGCTACTATCCCAGTCCATTTGTATCTAGGGCATAAACTTTATCAAGTCTTAGAAAATGTGTGAGGTCTGAAAAACAAGTATTTTGACACTAAAGCATGAAAACTGCATAATAAAAACAAATTAAGTAAATATCTATATCCTTTTTCATGTCAATTAGACAATAATTTAACTCACTTCACATTTAGGTACAATATTTAATTGAGACAGAAGTTCATTTTAACATGTTGACTTCAGTTCAGCCCTGGATTTCCAAAAGAAAGAGGACCTAAAGATCTTTACAATGATCTGGGACTTAATTCAATGAAAAGGTCTCAGTTTAAAAAATACAGATACTTTAAAAATAATAATAAGGTGGAAATAATCCAAGTGTCTATCAGCAGTGAGTAAACAAAATGCAATACATACACACAATGGAGTATTATTCAGTCATAAGAAGATGGATGAACCTCAAAAACAGCATGCTAAGTGAAATAAGCAAGAACAAAAGAACAAATCTTATAAGAATTTACTTACATGAAATATTTAGAATAGGCAAATTCACAGAGACACAAAGTAGATTAGAGATTACCAGGGTCTCAGTGGAGGGGAGAATGGACAGTTTTTGCTTATGAGTACACTGTTTCTCTTTAGAGTGATGGAAAAGGTTTGAAAAATTCTGGTGAAGATTGCACAACACTGTGAATGTAATTAATGCCACCAAATTCTACACTTAAGGATGGACTTGTTACAGGGGCACTTGGGTGGCTCAGTTGGTTAAGCGTCCAACTTCAGCTCAGGTCATGATATCACAGTTCGTGGGTTCAAGCCCTGTATCAGGCTCTGTGCTGACAGCTAGCTCAGAGCCTGAAGCCTGCTTCTGATTCTATGTCTCCCTCTCTCTCTGACCCTCCCCTGCTTATGCTGCTTCTCTCTCTCTCTCTCTCAGAAATAAATAAAACATAAAAAAAATTGTTTTAAAAGATGGGCTATTACAATGTACATGCATATACATACACATATATACACACACGTTTTGATATACATAAATATATGTTTATAAACACGCATACATGTATATTTATATATTAAATACATAAATCCACATGTATTAATTATATACATATTAAATACATATATGTGTGTATGTGTTTATATATATATATAAAACCACAATAAAAATGTTTAAAAACAAGTGTACAGAAAGTGTTTTATAACTACTGACTGCTATTTTAAAGATAATTAATTTGTATTTACCTAACTCACTTCTCTACTTGATTGTAAAACATCCTAAAAATGCTTCTTCTGACAGTCTGTATCTTAATAAGCATTTCAATTCTGAGAGAGTCCAATTAAGTTTTTGTTTTATTTCCTCCAGTTTTAGAACAGGATTAACTAATAAAAGATAGAAAATATATTCCACTTGATAATAAAACACATTAAAAAATTTTTTTGCTGTAAATACTAACACACACATCCCCAGAGAACATGTTAATTTCACCAATATATTAATTTTACTAGGCTGTTATAAAAAAGAAGTTATATAAAACACAGCGAGTTGTAGATGTGTATACCACTTAACTCAATGTCTAGCACAGAATAAGTACTTAGTACCGCATGTGATATATTGAGAACAAAAACTACAGCTAGAACTCTGTTTAGAGCTACATTAATTTTAAAAAGTATACAGATTCAGGATAAAGCTTTAAACACTTTACTTTAGAATATGTCAATCTCCTAAACTCTCTTTTACTTTTTTTTTTTTTAAGAGAGAGTGAGTGACCAGGGAAGGGGCAGGGGGTGGGGGGAGAGGGAGAGAGAGAGAGAGAATGAATTCTAAGCAGGCTTTACTCTCAGCATGGAGCCCAATACGGGGGTTGATCCTGAGCCAAAATCAAAAGTCAGATGCTCAACTGACTGAGCCACCCAAGCACCCTTTTTTTACATTCTTTGTCCAGACCAACGGCTACTATGAGTATCAATCTCTTCATTACAAATTCAACTACTGAAAAATACTTTTAACAACTAAGATTTGAAACAGTCTTTTTTTTTCACTAAAATCATAATTGGAAACTTTAGATATCTAGAATGTCCTGTATTCCATTAATAACATAGCCAATCACACCCACAAAAGCTGATATTACCAAGATCCATTACAAACAAATGCCTATCCTTCCTTCATCTTTATCCCTCTCTATACTACAGAATAGGAAATCTACTTCACAGTAGAAGTTTCCAGATGCAAAGAAAGATCTGGTTATCACTGTATCAGAGGAGAGAAGATAAGGACATTAGCTGAAGAAAATTTTCAACACAGTCACCAAACACATTCAACTGGACTTTTATCAAAGATCCAATTAAATTAGAATTGTGTTATCTAGTCATTCTGTCTAACAAAGTTTTTCTATATGCAGTTTAGGTATAGAAATTTCTGCACAATATTTTCTAAGCATTCTATTTCCTAAGAGATGATCTTTTCAGTAATGCTCACTATTGGTTATTTAGTTACCATTCTTTATTGATATTTGAAGGCAGCTGTGAGTTTAGTAACAGTAGCCAATCTTAATTAGTTAGGGAAAAAAACCTGAAATTTTGCAAAATGTTCCTGGCTTCCAATTAATACTGTATTAATCTTTTCAGGCACATAACAAAATACCATAGACTGGGCGGCTTAAACAACAGAAATTTATTTCTCATAGCTCTAGAGACTGGAAGCCCAAGATCAAACTGCTGGCAAATTTGGCTCCTGGTAACAGCTCCCTTCCTGGTTTGCAGGGTGTCCTAACTCATTGTGTTCTCACATAGAGTTCTGGTCTCTTCCTCTTCTTATACTAATTATACTTACAATTCTTATACTTCTTAAATGTTTATTTATTTTGAGAGAGAGAGAGAGAGACAGAAAAGAGTGCACATGCAGGCAGGCAAGGGACAGAGAGAGAGGAAGAGGGAGAGAGAACCCCAAGCAGGCTCCGCACTGTCAGCTCAGAGACTGAAATGAGGCTTGATCTCAGAAACCATGAGATCATGACCTGAGCCTGAAATCAAGAGTCTGACTCTTAACCAACTGGGCCATCCAAGCCTGCCAATAATTCTTATACTTCTGATGCTAATCCCATTATGAAGGTTCCACTCACATGGCCTCATCTAAACTTTACCTCCCAAAAGCTCCATCTTCTAATACCTTCACATTAGAAGTTGGGGTTACAACTGGATTGGGGGAATACAGTCAGTCCATTGCACATATTTTGCACCTGTGTTTAAATCTGAAGTCAACACAGAACATTAAACATATTTCTTAAGTATCATCTCATTACAAAAAGTGTCACTCTGTGTAATTTTCTTGAATATTTTAGAATGTCCACATAAACTAGTGTGCATCAGACTCATGTTGGGGAGCCTGTGCAACATAGAAATAAAATTCAACTCAAACATGCAAGTACAGATATAAATTAATGAAACAATCAGCCTGTCTTTTTTACAGATGAAAAGTATTAGCAGGAAAAAAAAAACCTCTTCCTGTACTGATAATCTAAGGAAGATACTGGAAAGTTAAAAAGAAGAACTTAAATCCAACTCCTTTGCAAATTCATAACTAATTCTTGATTATTATATTCCTCTGATCTTGTGGAAATGCAATCTTCAAGTCATATTCATCAAATATTAATGGCCCACTATAATCATACATTTGTTTATAAAAATCAGGAATATATAATTTTGAAACAGGATTCATTATCAGAATGAGATGAGGCTCTTAGAAAAGTAATGACAATTAAATATCCATGAAGGGGTTTTTATAACATTCTTCTTTACATGTTCTTATACTGTCTCATGCTGTTTGTTGCCACAATTCAGAAACACCTAAAAGCAAGGCAGGATTTAAAGGACAATAATAATAATGAACTATAGAACAGATTTACAAATGAAGAAAGATAGAAAAAGTCAGAACTATTACATTTCAAAAGGCTGAGGCTGAAAACCTGAAATAACTGTAAACAAAGAAGACATGGAGAAAGTGAACATGAGTATTTTCTGAATCCTAGATGCCTAGAACATAAACCTATGAAACAGTATATTAAAATATACTACTGTGTTTCTGAAATGAAGCAAACAGCCTGTCAACCATACGCAAGATAGTTTCAAGAAAAATTTAGGTGAATTTATATGTTTTAGATAAGCAACAAATTTTGAAGGAGAATTAAAAGGTGTTTAGGTTACATCCCTATTCTATGGCATTTGAAATCATGCCAAAAAATTATGCTGCCTCAGAGGCAACACTTTGAAAGTAAAAACAACAACAACAACAAACACCATGAATAAACTACTTATATGTCTTACATTGACAATAATTTAGAACATCTGTAATATTTTAGGTGATCTAATATATTTCAGATAAAAGATACATAAAATGCACACACATATATATATATATTCAGAAAACCACTGTCAAATTTCATTAGCTAAATTAATTATTATTCCTCATTATATGAGAGTACAGATGGAGTATGGTCATAGAAGCCAAAATAGTTGTTATCTATGCTAGTTTTTCTTTGTTTTTTCAGGAAGACTGGACTGTGTCACTGAAAAGTATTTAATTCTCTATCAGACCCTGTGGACAGGCATCAAAGCACAATGTGGTCCATTAATCCTGGGTAGAGTAAAAGTATGAAGTATTTTGTGACGGTACAAACATGTCTAGATGCCTTATTGGTATTTATAGCTTCTCTCAAGTGTATGGGAGGCTGGAGAGGGTAGGTCCTTATTATTTAAACCTGGATCATTGGCAGCTTTCCTCTCATTCAACTTCGGGGGAAATCCTGCATGTCACAGTTAGAAGAAATGATAATGTACTCAAATTTCTTTCTGTAGCTTATCCTAAGACATGAGAATTCTAAATGGCATTTGGCTCAATCCCAGACATTTTATTACACTGATTTTGCCTTTCCTGGAGCTTTTTTTCCATTTTGAAATCTGCACCCAAACGATTACCTCAAGACCAAACCCTGAAATTAATGTCAATGTCCCTGGACTTCCTGTTTTGAGTCAGGTTCTTGAGCACTTAACTGCTTTATCAAAACATCTACTGATTATAATTTTTATGCTTTATTTTAAGACCATTTTCTCATTTTAACTCCTTTGAATCTCTGTGATTTTATAAATAGTGCCTTTATTATGGTCTGCTTCTGGCTTTCCTCACAGAATTTGCCCAGAGTCCCGGAGTAGAACAGACTATTTTTGTGCTCTCTTGAGGAGGCCTGTTCCCTAGCCCTCCTTTATTGTGAGTTTGTTCCAGGCTGTCGGCTGTCTCATGTTTTGATGTCTCTCTCCATTAACTAACTCTTGCCTTTCAACCAGTGAGCTTCAGTTTCTTATTTACTGCCTTCCTTGCTACAGCTCTTGGCTTACTGCTTCAGTCTGTGTGTCAATAGAATCCTTGGCAGCTTACTGTGTCATTTCTTGTTTCTCCTTCTCCACAGATAGCTTTTCACCAGTTTGATTTTCCAAAGATAGCCTGTCAACAGTTCAAAGTGTAGATTCTGTCTGTGGGCTCTTAGACTGTGTTCATTTTAATTATTAGCATGAGACAGCAAGGCTGACACATATAAGTGACCACCTATACTGTGTCACTGAAAAAGCATAAGGATTAAGTCCTGTCCAGGGTGCCTAAAATCCCAGATGACAGATTCATTTCTCCAATTTCCAAAACTTTAATATTCTAAGGAGAGCTTAAGCAAATTACAAATACTCTTTTCTATCTACCTTAGGATTTTCTATATAAACTACTGTGGAGGCACCTGGGTGGCTCAGTCGGTTAAGCGTAGGACTTCGCCTCAGGTCATAATCTCACAGTTCATGGGTTCAAGCCCCGCGTCGGGCTCAGTTAGCTCAGAGCCTGGAGCCTGTTTCAGATTCTGTATCTCCCTTTCTCTCTCTGACCCTCCCCTGCTCATGCTGTTGTCTCTGTCTCTCAGAAATAAATATAACATTAAAAAATAAATTAATTAATTAATTAATTAAACTATTGTGGCACTTACCATGTTATATAGTCTATCTTATATTGTATTATATATTGTAATTAATTTTGCTTCTGTGCCCCTAATAAGAATGTAAGCCATCTGCATAGGAATGGGATTCCAATCCTTATACCGTAGTATCTCAGGTAGCACATGGCAACAGGTCTAAATACACAGTTGTGGAGCTGATAAACATGAAATATAGGTGAAAAAGTGAGGAAATTCCAATGTATTTACTGTATTTTTTTCTTTTACTAAACTTTATACTCAATGTGAAGCTTTAACTCACAACCAGGAGATAAAGAGTGACATGACTGAGCCAGCTAGGTGTCCCTAGAGGCTCCAATGCATTTATTTTAACTGTAATACTAATAAGTATCAGAGAACTGAGTCAGTTGCTGCAACAGCAAATCTAAATAACAATGGCTAATACAGCATGGTGAATTTTTCTCATGCAATGAGAATTCTATAGGAAGCACATTACTGGCATAGATTTGAAGTTCAAGGATGTCATGTCTAAAATATCAATAATACTCCTGGTCTTTTAGGGTTACAAGGTGGCTGCTCCACTTCCTGTCATCATGTGTATCTTTCATGAATAAGGAAGAAAAGAATGGGCCAGAAGAAGACAAAGCAACATCTGTATCAAGAAAGCAAAACCTTTCTAGATTATTTCATCCAATTTCTGGTTATATTTCACTAGACAGAAGTATAGGAGATTGTTTCTTAAAATACCAAGAAGGATGAGATGATGAGGGGCTTGTATTTTTTTCTTCTTTTTTTTCCTGCAATACTGCAACTCCGTAAGTAGTGGGGAGAGGAGAATAAATATTGAGGAAGTCACAGGAAATCTCTGTCAGAGGGGTACTGATGAGCATGAGTGCTAGGAGAAGTCAATGTAAATAAAACAGAGAGCATATGAAACCAACTGATGGCTGCTTCTCCATCCTGCCCAGTAATGGCCGACAGGAGTCAAGCATTTGAATTTATAAGTCCTAGCCCTACTGAGGCATAAGTTTCATGGGAATCCTAACATAATGTCTTTCTATTTTTCATTCAGCTCTTCATGAGCTTCATAAATGAAGTTTTCCTGAGCATTTTCTATATATCTGACACTGTGATACATTGAATAAAATAACAATTGTCTTCAAGCTGCCAACTTTAATTAAGTGAACTTTTCAATATCAGTAGTGAGCACAGGATCATGCAGTGGTCCACTGAAGAGGTACTTAACTCAAAATGGGTATGTGCTTGTGGAGTGGGAGTTTAGTCAGAGAAGAATTGCTACAGAAGGCGAAAGTGAGGCTCACCAAATGACATGCAGAAGGGAGTTACTAGCATAGAGTATTAGTGCATAATGGCACAGGAAGGCAGGACAAGTAAAAAGTATTCTGAGATTTGTAATTTTTTAGTGGTGCAAAGCACAGAACTGAAAGGGCAAGGGCAACGGTAGTGAGAGAAATTAGAAGAGAAGTAATCAAGAAGCAGTGGGTCTTTTTACACAACAAGACACTAAGCCATTTTAAGCCAATATTAGTTTCATGCTTTAGGAAACTTATCCTGGTCCTACTGAAGACCGTTTACTGGACAGATAACACCGGAAAGAGAGGATTCAGTTAAAGGACTATTCTAACTGTTCAAATGAAAAATATGTAGGCCCATCTCAAAACAATGCCAGAGGAATTGGGGGAAAAAAAAAAAGATAATTGACTCTAAAGACATTAAACAAGTTTAAAAAACACATTCACCAAATGCTGTGTTGACATGTGTACATGGTGAGGAATGGAGGGCAGGCAGGAAAAACAAGTATAGAGGTAGTGCAGAAATGAGGGTAAAGAAATATGATAACTTTCACTTCTTCACTCATTCACTAATTCAATAACAATGATTGAGCCAATTTTCCTAAAGATAGCATATGTTTGCAGTCAGACATAATAATATACACACCTGTTCATATTAATGTCTACACATGTGACAAAAGCACAACTTGAGGCAACCTCACCAAGAAAACAGTCACTCAGTCACTGAGAAACCTAACAATGTGCTCTTGAATCACGGATGAACAGCCTACTTCCTAAAGTAAATCTCAAAGGCCAGGGGAATAATATAAAACACCAGATATTATTAAGCAAAGCACAGGCCTGATCAATACCATGTTTCCATAGTGAGTTACTTAGGAGCATTCAAAACAACTTATTAAGGAAATGAGAAACTTATTAAACTGAACTCTAGTAATTAAAAATAAAATCTGTTATCTAACATATCAGGTAAAAATTATTAAACCATAAGGAAAATGATGCAGGCTTCACAAAGCCAATCCATACCTAAAGAGAACAGCAAGAGACAAAGGAACTGATTACAGTCCCAGGTCCAAAAAAACCAACACAAGTGATGAGTTGGAAGCATGCAACAGTTTCTAAAATTAGCATTCTATTATCCTGCCTTTACATTATGCATAAAGGTGCCATAAGGTTCACTAACCCAATAGGCCTTGTCACTGCTGCTACCAGTTCAACCATGCTATTAACAGGGAATCTTAATGCACTCTCCGGTTTCAAAGAAAATGTATAGATGAATGAATAAGGCCCAATGTAATTCTGGCTTCCTGACAAGAAGAGTATTCATATTAAAGAATCCTTCTCCTCTTTTTCAAAAGATCGGTTTCCTCTATGTTTGTGCAGTGGGAGACTATTTGACCTTAAGGACAATGGAATCAACAAATTAGCAGAAATGACTACGATTAAAACAAATGCATAGCACAGTGGTTGTAAACTCACTTTGAAGTGAAAAAAATCTGGATTAGAATTTCCTAGCCTCTCTAGGCTTCATTAATAATATAGAAATAATAGCACCTAGTTCACAGAATTACTGTGAGAAATAGATGCTTATGAGGTACCCAGTTCCAAATCTGAAATAAATAAGTCCTAAATAGACATTAACATAAAAGATGGATTAACAACATCTTGTGATGTTGTACATCTTGTGAAATAATGATTTGCATTTCCCTTTTACAGGAGATGAGATTAAAGCTCTGAGAGGGCCAGTGACTTGTCCAAGGTCACAATGCTAGTAAATTATCAGAACCAGGATTCAAGTACAGAACAACTGTGGTAGATAGCAGATTGCTCTATTTTTTTATTCTACATTTTTTAAAGATTTTTTAATGTTTTATTTATTTCTAGGAGAGAGAGAGAGAGAGAGAGACAGCGTGAGCAGGGGAGGGTCAGAGAGAGAGGGAGACACAGACTCTGAAACAGGCTCCAGGCTCCGAGCTGGCAGTCAGCACAGAGCCCGACACGGGGCTCAAACCCACGAACCGCGAGATCATGACCTAAGAGAAAGTCGGACACTTAACCGACTAAGCCACCCAGGCGCCCCATTATTCTACATTTTAGAAGACATCCTTTCAAAAAGTCAGGACTTAATTTAAATATGGTCCTGAGCTTATGGCTTCAGAAGTAAATGAAAGAGGGAACATACAGAAGAAAATAAAAGCAAAAGCAGTCTACTGTAAAAAGCTCGTACTATAGTCCTATACATGATCAAATTTAGAACAAAGAACCTGTGGGAAATGGTTAAAACAATCAAGATAATTTAGTCTGGAGAAGAGACAATAGGAAGAAATATAATTGCAACTACAAAATTTACAGAAATGTAATTTAAAACATTATGCACACTTTCAGTTTGCAACGATGATTTAATTATTCCCAAAAGACTAAAAATTAAATGTAACAAAAAATGACAGTTTTTTGTTGTCAATTTTGAATAAGAGTTTGTGGGGATGGAAGTGATTTCAAGGGACAGGTGAGAGCTCTATTTATGATTCATGGATGAATTACTATGTTTATATTTGCAAATTCTGTAGCTATTGCGGAGCTGCTGGATTTTAAGGAAATATTAAAACCTGGATTATTTTTCACATGATGCACATTTCAAAAACAAAATGTAATATCTGAAATTTCATCTTTAATTATTAAAGAACCCATGAGTTTACCAAAAAAGAAACCGCTCATTGCAATTTTCCACTTAACAAAGTTATTACCAGCAAATAATTTGATTAGTATGTAAAAATATATTTCAGTGTATAATTTCACACTTACTAAGTGATATATTACTTGCCATTATCTTGAGATGAAGAAGTTTAGGGACTAGATGTTTCCAAATTCTACTTTCAAACTGACCACTGATTCCAGATATAACCACAAATTAGGGCAAGAAAAAAATAAAATGCATATTTCTTGACAGTTACACACCATACTGATCAAATCAACCTAGTATAAAAAAAGGACCAGCAACATTTAATAACAAACATATTATTAAAAAATGTCTAAATTTCTCATGAACCCATAATTACAGAACCACACCAGGGGGCGCTCTTAACACTGAAATGATGGATAACATATTTTAAAACACATGGTGGTCTCAGTTGGCCAAAATGAGTTGTTTTTTTTTTTCTAGGCATGCAGTACTTGCAACAAGTGCTTATCTCTTGAAAATGTTTGCTGGCAACATACACATTTTCTTTTACATCCAAAATGTTTGTGTTGTTAAGACTATCAAGTTAGTCTACCAAGAAAAACATTTTCTGCTGATAGGAAACATCTTATTATGGAAACATTTGTCTATTTTACTGGCATTTGTCTCTTACTCTTTCTGTGGTTATGCAGGTTCTCAATAGTCAACAAACTGCTTAAGAGTTCATAAAACTTTAAAAAGGTTTCACTGCCCATTTAATTTTTTACAAAATTTCTAACTAGATCTTCAGTTTCCCCCTTCCCACCATGAAAAAAGAGGTCATCTAAAATTGACACAGATAGCAAAATTCTAATCTGGGCAGTATTATAGGCCATTTCCATATTTTCTCATTACCTGGTAAGAATGTTTAAGCCCAGATGCTCTTCTCAGGAAATTCAAAATTCAGACTCCTAAAAATATAATTAGAAATTCAGTGTGAGGCTTCAAGAAAATAGAAAAAGGCAAAAGGTAAATTTGGGCTATATTACCTAGAAAATCACCATTTACTACTCCATCAATAGTAAGCATTTTTATACAAATGACATCTGTTTCAATAAGCTTTAAGTAAACAACTTCAAGCTGAATCAAAAGGATCACGAAGTTTGTGAAAGAGACAGAGTTCCCAGTCTTCCTATGGTAGTAGAGAGAGGGTTGTAAACTTTTTCCAACCCATTAGTTGAGATCACACCCTTTTTCTAGCAGCTGCCTCCATGACTCTACCTGTGCCTAAACTGGAAGAGTTCTGGACAAGGTTAACCAAGGATGGAGAGCAGGTTATTACCTCAAATATGGGTTCAGGGAAACATGAATGCACCCATCTATGTTTGCACCCTAAATGAAATTCATCAGGATATAATATTTCAAATCCTTTTGATAAGAACAAATTTTTCATTCTAGAACAAAAGTAAGGGTTTAAAGTAAAATACAGCTGGAGAAAACAGATACATTTATTTATTACTTTGGATCAAAGTATATGTGAATGATGGAAAGTCCTACCTACCCAGAGGTAGACTTTAATGTAATTTTTGAGTAAATGGAGGGGATGGAAGAAAAAAAGAACACAGAACTGGGGCGCCTGCATGACTCAGTAGGTTAAGCATCTGACTTCAGCTCAAGTCATGATCTCATAGTTCATGGGTTTGAGCCTCATATCGAGCTCTCTGTCAGTACAGAGCCCACTTCTGAACCTCTGTCCCCCTCTCTTTGCTCCTCTCCCTCCCCCCTCTCAAAAATAAACANCAAAAAAAAACAGAACATGGGATGAAAAGAGATCAGGCTATGGAAGAGAAAACCCTGCATGAAGAAGTATGTTTGGAGTCGGGTGACTACTTTTACGTACATTACTCCCTCTTGATCTTTGGAATGAAAGAAACAATTACTGAGACTAACCAAGGAAAATGAAGCCTTGTTTGGTAAGAAGGAACATCTGACATAAACCAATCTGGCATATGGTAAAGCCACATGAGTTTCCATCAATAGGAAAGTTAGAAAGCTGTGGTTTAGGGTTCCATGTGGTCCATCCTGTTAGAAGCAGGCCCTTAGTTATTAGAAAATGAAGAGTTACTCTCCCCTAAAATTGGAATGGTTGCCAGAGAGCCAGCCACCAAGTGACCCATAACTTAGATAAGGTTCTAGTGCCACCTGAAAATAAGGATACCAATCAAAAAATGACAAATCTGTAAAATGGTTTAATGAAACGGATGGTAGGTATGAGAGGACAGAAACAAACAACGATGTCACAAAGCTTTTTTTATCTAAGCAAATGAAAGGATAGAGCTGTCATTTAGTGGGAATGGGAAAAAATAAGAAGAGCAGGTTACTAGAGGAAATCATTATTTTGACTTTGGATATGTGAATTTTATATGTCTGTCAGACATAGTCACGAGGAGAAATATAATGTAAGCAGTTAGCCAAATCAGTGTAGAGCTTAGAGAAGGACATCTAGCTATAAACTGGGCATTTTCCGCTCACTGCCAATATCTAAAGCCATGATCCATAAAAGGAAGTGAGTGTAGACAAAGAGAGAGGACACAGACAAAAACTAGCCTGGAAGTTGGTAGACTTAGGTGGCTCCAGCATCCGTGCCTCTTGGTGGTCATACCCTTGTATAATTTTCATTTTTTATAATGTGGACAGGACCTGTAACTTGTTTCTAACTCGATATATGTGACAGGGTGTATATGGATTATACTGTGTGATTATATAAGATTATAGCGCCCAGTCTTGCTGGAGTCCTCTGCTAGTTTACATTTATGAAGCAAACAGCCATGCCGTGGAACCACTTGGCAGAGAAATGAGTGTGGCCTCTAAAAACTAAAGGAAGCCTCAGGCTGGCATCTTGTAAGGTCTCCAGCCTCCAGCCAACAAGAAAATGAAGCCCTCACTCTTACAGTCTCAAGGAAATAAATTCTGCCAACTATTTGAAGAAATTTGGAAATAAATCCTTCTCTAGTCAAGCATTCAGATGCTACCTCAAGCACCAGCTGACACTTTGTCTGTAGTCTTGCAGAAGACCTAGTTAAGGTGTGCTCACACTTCTCACCTAAAGAAACTGAGATAATGTGTGTTGTTTAAACCACTAATTTTGTGGTAATGTGTTATGCACCAAGAAAAAAGTAATGCAGGCCCTGAGTTACTACAACATTTAGATGTAAGGGAGACATGAAAGAGCTAGCAAAAAAGACCAAAGAAAAAAAAGGCCAGGGAGGTAGGAGGAAAGCCAACAGAAAAGCATTTCTTCAAGATGCTTATCCCCAGATTCCTCAGAGAAATCTGAGACAAAGAGCAAAGGGGCAGGTGTCTGCTGTCCTTTGGAGGCTCACAGAGAACTGCCATTGAAAGGGACACAAGACCAGGGGCTACCTCAATTCTATCCTCTTTCTGAGGAGAAAGTGGTAAAATGCAGTTCTAAATAAATGAAATTTAGTCTTAACAGGCTCCCCAGAAGACCCAATTAGTGCCAGAGTTGTGCTACTTCATTGTTTGTAAGGCTTTGAAAGTTGGTATTTCAAAACTGGCTAACACTTAACACCAATCAAAGTCAGCTCATTTTAATTATGAAGTCGCTCACATAACCTATTTATAAACTTTGCATTGTTATGAGACATGCTTAGATTGGCTTGTAATTTATTTTTTTAAATCAATACAACCAAATCTAATGAGGATGTATTATGTGCAAGGCCGAGTGAACAGCTATAGTTCAGTGAAAGGAGCTGTCCTGCTGCTTTTGTACACGAATCATTTGTACACACACCCCCACTACGCACAGAGCGCTGGCACACAGTATCATTTCTACGCACAACCCTACTACGCACAGAGTGCTGACACACAATCAAAGGCTATGCTGTGCCCTAATATGATTAGCATTAAGCTTTTATCTAGATATATCTGTAGTTAGCATTCCATTTTTCTATAATACTTTGAAAGCAATTTCTTCTCTATGTATTAATTCAGTGAAGATGTACTGAGCACTTACTAAGGTACACGGAGTTGCAAACTGGATCAAACAGTTCACAATTACTGTACTGTAAGAATGATATTGTCCAAAATGTGTCCCTTTTATGTCCTCAATATACCTTATTTATGTATATGTGTATCTATCTACATTTACCTATATTTGTCTATATACACCCTGCCTATGCTATATGTATATACATACATACATATATATGCTATATATATATTTGTGTATATACTATATATGTATGTATGTATATATAGCACACATACATATACTATATATATAGCATGTAGTATACGCTACACATTTATTGTATATTTGTCTATAGATACACCCTGCCTAACTAGCAATACAACTCTGCCCCCTGCACTATCAGCTTTTCCCCAAGTTCCATTCTATCATCAAGGCTAAAAGATTTAAATCACTATGGTCCAGTCTGTTAATTTAGCAGTCTTCTTTATTATCAATAATATACTTGGCACTCTGAGGCAAGGGGAAATATAAGATACACAGTTATGTGCTCAATAAGCATTACTTAGCTGATTAGCTACGTTCCAAAATGACTGTGGTGGCCTGAATGAAAAAAGAAATATATATTTAGACAAGAAAATGTAAATATACTGTTGGATAAATATACACAGCTAAATAAAAAGAGCCTTCAAAATGTTTAAACCATAGTTTTCACTCAATAATTCGTTTAATATATTAGAGACAATTACTATTTTTGAAAAATATTCATATATAACTATGTTTAAAACTTAAATCTAGCCCTCTGCTTTCCCACAGCTATTACAGAGAAATACAGATTTATGTAACCTTATTTCCAACAAAATAGAAAGTATTTCATTTTATTACAAAACAAAGAAACAAATAACATATTTTTTCTGGGTGGTAAATTCTAAGAATTTATTATAAGGATCATTAAGGAAAAAATCAGAGTGCATATCTCCCTTAATGATCTTAAGCAAGATCGATAAATTGATTTGAAATGGCTAAATTAAAGTGTTGTACTGAACAAGATATACAGCTCCATACAGAATTTATACTGTGATTCTACTATCATTCATTGTGTTGTTGATATATCCATTATACCCATAGAAAATTATTTTTTAGGACAATCTGGTGAGCATTTTCAAAACCAGAAAAAGGCTGCTAAATGAACATAATTTTCTTGTACTTTACAAAATACACAATATATCCACATTGTACTGATAGCTCACCTGAAAAACATACTTCAATATTAATATCTATTTTACACTTCCCAAAAGGTAAGGCTTTACTACATTTTCATGTACAGTACTATATGAAGTTATGTGAGCACAATTTTGGTCTGTAAGCACTGCAAAATGTAAATCAATTACTAACACTTAATGAAGTATAGGTGTTTACCAGTGTCATATGAGTGAGAACAAATCGTTACTCTACAGAGGCCTAATACATAGCCTGCCAATACTATAGCAAGCTGCTGAAGCCATTATCCCTGATGAATGCAATCATTACAGAGCTAGATTTTGTACCATGTGCCCATGCCCCTTCAGGATCAAAACTCACTGGACCTAGGATACACATCTAATCCAAGGGCGGTGAATCCATTAGGCTGGCTTGTGATATTAGACGAGGACTGGTCCAACTAGAAAAAAAAATACTCGTGGCAATCTATTTCTTTCTCTTTGAATTTAAAATTTAAAAATGCCAAGAAAATTAAGGAGTGACAGAATTGAAGGTGATAGAGGACACAACCTATTTGAGGATACACGTGGAGAGGACTATAGAGTTGCCTCTAAATCAGAGGTGTTTTGGACCATGACAGAATCCAAGATGGTGCGTGGCCTCTGAAGAGCACTGACTTTGCATATGATACAAATCAAACTGTGGTCAAATAAGAAAACTTTACCCTTTTTCCCCAGCTTCATTGACATATAACACTGTGTAAGTTAAACGTATACAAGGTGGTGATCTGATATCCATATGTATTCAGAAACTGTTACCAAGATACCAAGATAAGGCCAGTTAGCACAACCATCACTTCACATAGTTAACATTTTGTGTGTTCGGGGGATGGGCTGGCGGGGGGGAGGGGTGGAGAACACTTGAGATCCACTTTCTAAGCAATTTTCAAGCATACAATACAGTACTGTTAACTACAGTCACCATGCTGTGTTTTAGATCTGTAGAATTTATTCATCTTATACCTGGAAGCACACACTTGACCACCATCACCCAACTGTCTCCCCCCATCCCACACCAGCAACAACCAATCCACTCTATCTTTCTGTAAGTTCAGGGGTGTTTTTTTTTTTTTTTTGAAGAGTCGACATATAAGTGAAATCATATAGTATTTGTCTTTCTGTCTGACTTACTCAATTTTGCATAATGCCCTCAAGGTCCATCCATGTCGTTGAAATGGCAGGATTTCCTTCCTTTTTACAGGTAAGCTATATTTTATATATTATACTATACACACACACCACATTTTCACTATCCATTTATCAATCAACAGACACTTAAACTTGTTTCCATATCTTGGCTTTCATAAATAATGCTTCAACAAACAAGGGAGTAAAATTATCTTTCCCTATGGAATGACTTCATTCCTTTAGAATGTGGGATTGCTGGGGCGCCTGGGTGGCTTAGTCAGTTAAGCGTCCGACTTTCGCTTAGGTCATGATCTCGCGGTTCGTGGGTTCGAGCCCCGCGTCGGGCTCTGTGCTGACTGCCAGCTCAGAGCCTGGAGCCTGTTTCAGTCTGTGACTCCCTCTCTCTCTGACCCTCCCCTGCTCACGCTGTCTCTCTCTCTCTCTCTCCTAGAAATAAATAAAACATTTAAAAAAAAAAAAGAATGTGGGATTGCTTAGAAGTGGGATTGCTGAATCACATGGTAGTTCTATTTGTAATTTTTTGAGGAACCTCTATACTATTTTCCACAGTGGTTATACTGATTTACATTCCCACCAACAGTACACAAAAGTTTCCTTTCCTCCACATCCTCTTGTGAAATCATCACTTTTATTGTGAGCAATAGGCTTGCAACAACCTAATCCTGTGTTTCTCCTAGGAGCAATGGTTTGGGTATTCTCTAGCTCCGTGTTTTTGGTGACTTCAAACGCCATAACTATTGTGAATAACAAGAATAGACAGTATATATATATATATTTTTTTTTAATTTGAGTATAGTGGCCACACAATGTTACATTGGTTCAGGTACACAACATAGTAATTCAACAACCCTAGATCTTATGCTATGCTCACCACAAGTGGAGCTACCATCTGTCACCATACAACACTATTACAATACCACTGACAGTATTTTCTATGCTGTGCATTTATTTCTGTGAATTGTTTATTCTATAACTGAAAGTTTGTATCTCCTACTCCTTTTCACTCATTGGGACTATCCCCCACACCCCAAATCTATCAGAATATATATTAAAACAGTAACTTTTTATAATGTATATGATCATCAAATCACAATATTTTACACCAGAAACTAACATATTGTAGATCAACTAAACTTAGAAGGAAAGAAAGACAGAGAGAGAAAGAGAGAGAGAGAAAGAGAGAGAGAGAGAAAGCGAGAGAGAGGGAGGAAGGAAGGACAGAAGGAAGGAAGGAAGAAAAGCACTGGGTTTCTGAGTACCAGAGGCTTTTGTTAATAGTTTACATGGTTCCAAGCATGACACAATGCGTGTTTCCTCAACCCCTGTCTGATTTGCTTCACTCCTTTTCCATGGTTCTCTCATTGTCTCTCGTATCTTACAAAATCATGTCGTTAAGTGATTTCTATACCTTTCGGGGTTTTTGACATGGTTTTTTATTCTAAACTTTCTATTACTTTTTATCTTTCAAAAGTGTTTCATGATATCATTAAAATGATATATACTGATTAATGAAAAAAATGAGTTTATATTGATATCTTTGATTCCAAACCAGTATCACAGGGGTCATTTTAGCCTTCCCCTCTTTCCTTATTTAAACTTATTTCTGCAATAGTGAGAAAACCCAGCTCTGATTATCTAAAGTTTATTTGTTCAATTCTAGCATATACATTAAAATTCTCGTATGTACAATATGTACGTAAAATACACACTTTGCTATTCTAATCAAGTTAGAAACACTTTTACTAATAAAATCACAGCATTTATATACATTTTTTTCTCTTCAGCTATACAATATACTGTTAAGATTCTTTTTCCACAATAATGTTGGTTATTTTCTCCACTATTGTCTTCAATGTGGTTATATTGTTCTTTTGTAACATAGTTAAGATTTATTTTCTAGTCTACATCCTATTTTGGCTTCTCCCTACTTCCTCATTTTAATTTTATATTTGTTTATATTGGGGATATGTAAAATCTTACTACTATTATTCCAAGAGTCAGAGTTGTACAAAAAGATATGCCAACAGAAGTGTCATTAATGGTATATTTTAATTCAACTGACTCTAATTTACAAGTCATGAATTTAAATGTTTTCCACTTCAATTCTAGAACCTGTATTTGCTACAGGCAGTTCTGTGTAACTATAGATTTTCATATAGGTAGAATGAGAAAATCTAAAAGCAAAAGAATCAGGGCATCTGGGTGGCTCAGTCAGTTGAGTATCTGACTTTGGCTTAGGTCATGGTCTCACTGTTTGTGAATTTGAGCCCTGTATCGGGCTCTGGGCTTACAGCTCAGAGCCTGAAGCCTCCTTCAGATTCTGTGTCTCATTCTCTCTCGGTCCCTCTCCCACTCATGCTCTGTCTGACTGCCTGTCTCTCTCTCAAACATAAATAAGACATAAAAATTTTTTAAAAATAAGCAAAAGAATCAAATGTCTTACCTGTAGATAGTCCAAGGGAATTCAGCTTCTTTAAAATTATTTTAATCAAGAAATATTTTAACAGTATAAATCAAAACAAGATATATGGAGTAGAGTGTAATTTTTAAGTTAGATTTATTAATTAACTTCTTAGTGAATCTTAATCATTTGGAACAGATATAGTACAATCTCTATTAATACATGCACCAACATATATTAACTTACCACTTTTTAGGGCTTTCCCATTTACTTTAGCTAACTGGCTACCTAACACACCAAGTTTTAAAAAAAATGTTACAGAAGTTAGTAAAACCTCTAAAATAGAATTCTTCAAGGTATTTCTCTTTACAAACGACATGAAAGGAACTCTTAGTATGAATCCCACAAGAGTCCTAATAGTACTCAAAAGTCAAGATAGCTGACAGACTCGAGAATATAAATAGGTAAATTCTATAATTGCTCTAACCAAGACCGTAGCCACTAGCCATATATGGCTATTGAAACTGAAATTTAAACTAGTTAAAATATAGTAACTGCATTTGACAGGTCAGACATTTCCATCATTCCAGAAAGTGCTACAGGACAACACTGTTCTACTCTTTAAGTTCCATGAGGATACAGGCTAGTTTCCCTGAGCTGGCACATTAATAACCACTCAAAACATATTTGCGAATGCAATGACTAAAGGCAAAATATCAGGAACAAAATAAAGCAACATTAACAAGAGACATTAACAAGAGACAGGATCAGACACTGAAATGAATATCCTTGTATATCCTATAAAATTCAGTCATCAAAATAATATAGTCTTATAATGGAGTATTATAAAGCCATTAAAAGGGGTGTTTAGAAAAATTAATGACTTGGAAAGATAGTCATGTTCTACAGTTAAGCAAAATAAACCATAGCAACATTTTAATGGGAAATAAATATGAAACTATAAACATTATAAAGAGAGTGAAGCCTAGTTATCAGATTATATTTTACCTTTCATTTAGTCAATTTATGTTTCCTAAAGTTTTTAAAATAATGTTTTAATTCAACAGAGGAAAAATCAAGATTTTTTGTTGTTTGTTTTGTAAAGTTTATACATTTAACTTAAGCCTAGATGTAGGATTTATTCCCAAAGAAATTAACAAAACATACTTATCAAAAATAATTATATAATTTTTACTTCATTATAAAGAAATAAAGATTTCTATATAAGCGTGTTCAATATTTATTTCTAATAAAATATGAAAAGAGAGTAACAAAAATAAATGACAATAGTCATAGAAGAAAGCATAATGAAGGCATTAAAACATGCTTTTGAACAATAATTAAACATACAGTAAACTAGCATGCACATTATGCTACTCTGATTTATGGGTGGAGTGAGAAAAAAAAGCTAAAAATTATATAGATAATATGATCCTAAGTTTATTGAACTTAAATAATGTAGAGGCAACAGACAGGTAAAGTTTAGGCAGTTAAATACATGGCCCCAGAGGACAGACAATTAACTGTTTTAAATGGATTTCTCTGGGTGTTAGGTAACATTTTTTTCCTTCATACTTTTTTAATAGTTTAAAACTGCTCAACATTAAGTCCGGTTTTGTTTTATGATCATAAAAATAAAATGACATCTATACATCCAAGTTCTGAATTATCTGCTCCTCGAAGTTCCTACAGGTCAGTGAGGGATTAAAGCCAGGGAGAGGATATGACTACAGGATGAGGATGGGTAAGATTTCTGTCCAAAGCCCATGACTAACATCACCTGTCTCAGCTGTACTTCACACACTCACCTCGGCTCAGCACTAGGGAACTGGGGCCCTGGCTTTTCCTTCTCAGGACTACCTTACGTGGATTTTATTTGCCATGTTGTTCCTAAGTTTTATTCCTCAACTCCAAAGTCTAGTTTCTACTCCTTTAGTCTCCTCTCATAGTGCTTCACCTGGACAGAGATTTAAAAAAAATACAGGAAAAGTTGCACAGGATATTCTCTCTTGAAGAAAAGATGCACAGTAATTGAAGACCAAAACTATTTTCTAGGAGGAAAGAGATTTTTTGAGTAACTGAGAAAAGTCTAGGTCAAAGCTATTATGACAATTTTTATACCCATCCAAAGTCATCACAGCTAAAGTTTTTATTTTTGTTATTTATTTATTTTTCTTTTTTAAGGAGGCAAGCATATTTGCAGTGGAAGAAAATCACAACTATAATGACTTCAAAATTTCAGATAGGTGAAGCGGTGACTAGGAGGAATAAAAGGAGCTGGAACAACAGTGATATGGTCTGATAGAACTAGTAACAAAGGTACAAATCTTTAAATGTAAAAACAAAAGTTGAAGTGATCACAGGCAGAAAGACTGAAAATGTTGTCAGTATGATACACACGAACATGACAAGTGAAGAACAGAATGGAGAGGATAAGCACATGATGACAAGGAAGGTGGCCTAGTGGTTTAGGGCACAGAAGCTGAAGCTTGACTGCAACAGTCAAAATATCCCAGCTATCACCAGCTGTCTAACCTTCAACAAGTTACTTAACCTTTCTTATACCTCAGGTTTCCCTACTATGAAAGGACGACGGTAACAATACTTACCCCACACAGCTCTGAGAAGAATAAAATTATACCACATAGTAAGTTTAATAAGTACTAGCTGATTCGGATTGTGACGTACAGAACAACTATTTCAGTGGAATCCATTTTATTTGGCCTACAAACACCATAAAATGCCAATTTCTATGTAAAATTTAAGTACTAGTTTGAACTGAAGTCATGAATACTGGCCCCTAGTTGTAGTTCTTCTACCTGGAGGTGATCTGTGGGCTCACCATTTTCTTTTTGAAGCCCCAGTGGTGTCATGAGGAGGTGTACTGGGGTAAGTTTTACATTCTCTCGCTGCTTTGAAATTCCTATGATCTATATAGCTGGGAGAAAAAAAGTGTTTTAATACTGCTGCTTACAAAATATTTTCACAGTAGGAACTGAAATAGTGGAGCATTTCAACATATTTATGTAACAGCTAAATTAAACAAAGAGCGAGTACAATTTCCCAGTGGGAAAGCTACAGAAGTAAAAACTGATCAAAACAAAAGAGTTTTCAGAATGTATGCAGTACTAAAATTTCAGTGCACAGAAGAAAAGCCCTGAAAAACCAATGCTGGTGGGAGCAGAGGAGTAAGAAAGAATACACTAACCATTTTTTTCTCCTTTCCTTCATAGCCTCATAGAGAGGTGGAAGGAATACTGACAACAGATAAAATAAATTCCACCAACAGTTATATCTTTCAGTATCATAATGTAATTTAACTAGTATGTATTATCTTATAATTAATTTAGTTAGGTTTTTAACTATTAAAAGCAGGTGGGGATTTTGAAGAATTTTTAAAAATCTCATATCTGGCCTCTAAGAGCCTATCTAGATGTATGTATATATGTATATTCACAAAATAAGCCTATATATAAAATATGTCATATATAATTGGGTACATTAAAATACATGGCATTTTATATACCTTTTTATATGCCACAGAGTAAGATATATATACACACAGTTAAAGATGAAAGGTAGAATGCATTCAGGTACACAAATAAATGACCTAACTCTGGGATCATAAATCCAAATGATTTTCAGGTCCAGGAAGGCCAAGTAAATCAGTACAATGGGCAAACAGATACTGAACCAAACTGAAGTACGTTTTCTCAGAAAAGCTGCTCACTAAGTGCCTGTGGACTGCTGCCAACTTGGAATGGAGGTCCAGGGCTCCCAGATCTTCTCATTTTTTAAAAAGAAACAAGAATTTAAAGGTACATGCAAAATCTCTCTCTCCCTCGTGTGTGTGTGTGTGTGTGTGTGTGTGTGTGTGTGTTGCAATCTAATTTTAAAACATCGTATAAATCAAGCAGACACATCTCTGAGGCATATGTAGCCTATGAGCTGCTAGTCTACAATCTCTGGTTTTATTAAGTGCTACAGAAAAATATTTGTTGACACTTTATAATGCTTCAGATGTTTAACAGACTATAACATTTTTTCTCACAAAAACCTTATTATACCACTTTATGCAATTTTATGGGGAAATTGAAGATCAAGGAATATAAATGTCTACACAGTCACATATCCAATAAGCAGAAAATTTGGTTTCAAAACTAGATTTGTCCAACTCAAATGTCCATACCTTTTCCATTATACAACTCTATCAAAAAAGGATGTGTGAAAAAGAGAATTTTATGTTAGACATGGGAGGGTAGGTAAGACTTGGGCAACCAAGAGGGAGATTTGAAATGGTTTTTAGTTAAAAGCAATTTGTGAATACTGAGAGGAAGGAATGAACATGGTATTTTTAAAGAATACCTTGCAAATTGGCCTTGTGCCAGTAGATATTTCATAGTGGCAAAATCACAGAAAGTGGATCACAAATAAAACATAAATAATATTTAACATATACCACAAAACAGAACATTAAAAGCTAATAAGCTGAAGATATTGCCTTTTTCTATTCATGTTTTAATGGGAATAGTACATTTCCTTAAGTTTATTAGCTTTTAATGTATTACCAATGTCAAGCAATGACAACATCCTTTTTTGGCTTTACTATTTTCCTGAGAGACAGATTCTGAAAATCAAGCCGACACATTTACATGAATAAAATTATCTGATATACTGTCCTCCTAATCAGACAACCAAAAGCAACCCTGAAATAAAGCTATTCCTATATTAAAAAAAATAGTATCCTTTCTAAGTGAATTATTCATAAGTTACATTCCTTATGTTCATCTAAAGATACTCAGTTCCCCTTAACATCCCCTCTGACATCCCAGAGAACACGATCGACTCCTCAAAGGAGTTAAAAAGCTTCCTTGATCATTGCAAAGAAAAAAGCTTCCTTTATCACTGCACAGATCATAGCAAACAATGTAATTTACATTCTTAAACAAATAATTGTTTAGTTTCAAACTCACAAGAAGACTTTGATTCCTTTAAAA
The DNA here is from genome assembly GCF_008692635.1 of Crocuta crocuta. Classification (NCBI taxonomy): domain Eukaryota; kingdom Metazoa; phylum Chordata; class Mammalia; order Carnivora; family Hyaenidae; genus Crocuta; species Crocuta crocuta. The sequence goes on along the minus strand of NW_027529174.1, from coordinate 7,824,243 downwards.
ATCTAAATTGTACTATCTCCATTAAAACAGACTTCTCTTTAAAAGGAAAATCAGAAAAACAACATAAAATATGAGAAATGAGGTTATTTATCTCACAATCAGCCTTGAAAAATGGACCAGTGTTGCCAGAACCTCTGATGTTTATTTTCTTCAAAAGAAACTGGATTTTTTTAACGTAAAGTATCTTATTTTTAATTTAAAGCTAACTTAGTTAATATATACTATGATGATGATTTCAGGAGCAGAATTTAGTGATTCATTGCTTACATGTAATATCCAGTACTCATCCCAACAAGTGCCCTCCTTAATGTCTATCACCCAGTTTAGCCCATCCCCCCACCAACCTCCCCTCTGTCAGCCCTCAGTTTATTCTCTGTATTTAAGAATCTATTATGCTTTGTCTCCTCTGTTTTTATCATATTTTTGCTAACCTTCACCTATGTTCATTTGTTTTGTTTCTTAAATTCCACATGAGTGAAATCATATATTTGTCTTTCTGACTTATTTTGCTTGGCATATTACACTCTAGTTCCATCCACATTGTTGCAAATGGCAAGATTTCATTCTTTTTGATCACAGAGTAATATTCCAGTGTGTGTGTGTGTGTGTGTGTGTGTGTGTGTGTTTATATACACATATATATACCACTTCTTCTTTATCTATTCATCACCAGATGAAAATTGAGCTTTCTATTACTTGGCTATTGTTGATAATGCTGCCATAAACACTGGGGTACATGTGCCCCTTCAAACCAGCATTTTTGTATCCTTTGGATAAATACCTAGTAGTGCAATTGCTGGGTCATAGGGTACCTCCATTTTTAATTTTTTGAGGAACCTCCATACTGTTCTCCAGAGTGGCTATGCTAGTTTGCATTCCCACCAACAGTGGAAAAGTGGTCCCCTTCTCTGCATCCTTGCCAATATCCTGAGTTGTTCATTTTAGACATTCTGAGAGGTGTGAGGTGGTATCTCATGGTTTTGATTTCTATTTCCCTGATGATGATGTTGAGCCATCCTTCCAAGTGTCTGTTAGCCATCAGGAGGTCTTCTTTGGAAAAGAGTCTGTTCATGTCTTTTGTCCATTTCTACACTGGATTATTTGGTTTTTTGAGTGTTGAGTTTGGTAAGTTCTTTACAGACTTTGGATACTAACCCTTTATCTGATATATCATTTGCAAATATCTTCTCCCATTCCATTGATTGCCTTTTAGTTTTTGTTCATTGTTTCCTCTGCTGTGCAGAAGCTTTTTATTTTGATGAGGTATCAATAGTTCATGTTTGCTTTTGTTTCCCTTGCCTCTGGAGACATGTTTAGTATGAAGCTGCTGCGGCTGAGGTCAAAGGGGTTGCTGCCTGGGGGTCCCTCTAGGGTTTTGATGGTTTCCGTCTTACATTTAAATCTTTCATCCATTTTGAATTTTTTTTTCATGCATGGTATAAGAAAGTGGTCCCATTTCATTCTTCTGCATGTCACTGTCCAGTTTCCCAACATCATTTGCTGAAAAGAATTTTTAAGACTTTGGCTGTTCAAAACAATTTTTAACATTTAAAAACCGCAGACCTCCTTCCTCCTCCCCCAGCTTGTAACATCTAGATAAAGACTGCCATAGTGATAGGATAGGATTAAAACACAAGGACCTACTCATAACGACAAAATCTATTAGGCATTTAAAATATTGAAATGTTAAAACTATAAAAGATGATTTTAGAACAAGAAATTGGTGGGGTTACTTTCTCAGTCTTAAGGAAGAGGGAAGGCCTTCCAAGGCCATCAACCTATACACAGAGCCTTAAAGGAAATGTAGGAGTTAGCCAGGGTTGGGGACTAAGTGGGATATAATTGTGGCAATGTTCAAACAGAAGAAATGATTTATACAAATATAAGGAGAAAAGACACTGCTAGTTAAATTGGGAAATATAAAGGTCACTCATTGACTTTCTTTACTGTACACTTTCCCCAAAATTTCCCAACAAAGTGAAGAAAGCATTGTAGCATCACTTATATTTTAATATACTAGCTCAAGCAGCAAGTGAGTTTCAGGCCACTTTTCATTAATGAAAAGATTTGCTCTACATTTAATACAAGAGGAGGGGGAGGAAATATATAGAGATTATTCCAGTGCTTTAATATACTGCATTTCAAAGTTAAACCTGACCTAATTATTTGGTTTGGAGTAGGCTGCCACCNAGAAGATCGATTCAAGTTACGTCTGAGGGGAGTCCTCTGAGCCTCTTGTATTTCCACATTTACTTCCTTCCCCAGGTCGGGGAAGTTCTCTGCTATAATTTGTTCCAGGACTCCTTCAGCACCTTTCCCTCTCTCTTCGTCTTCTGGGATTCCTATGATACGGATATTGTTGCGTTTGACCGTATCGCTGAGCTCTCGAATTCTTCTTTCCTGTTCCTGGATCAGTTTGTCTCTTTTTTTGTCAGCTTCTTCTTTTTCTATAATGGTGTCTTCTAAATCACTTATTCTCCTTTCTGCCTCTTGAGGGCTTTTTTAAACACTACAGCTCTACCTCCCCAATTCAGATTCTGATGGGTACCATATGCAAGTGTAAGTGATTGTATGTATATGTGTGGGTATGCATGTGTGTATTTGGGTTCAAGGTGTTTTAAAGGTTGTCAATGACAGCCCTAGCCTTCCGCATCTGATAGAGAAGTGTCTTATTCTTGAGGTATATAAAGAAGAAAAAAAAGCTGGAAATCAAGGTAACTATTCATAACAGTAACTAACATAAAACAGGATTGACCACTTTGATAAAGCCATTTCAGGGACACCTAGATGGCTCAGTCAGCTTAGCTTCCAACTTTTGATTTTTTGGCTCAGGTCATGATCATGTGGCTTTTGAGTTTGAGCCTTGCATCAGGGTCTGCACTGACAGTGTGCACCTGCTAGAGATTCTCTCATTCTCTCCCTTTCTCTCTCTGTGCCCCTCCTCTGCTTGCATGCCTCTTCTTCTCATTCACTTCCTCCCTCTCTCCCACCATTCTCAAAATAAATAAACAAACTTTTAAAAAAGCCATTGCGTAAACATCATTGAATATTCCTTACTACAACTTTGAGAGATAAATACTGCTTACCACTCAAAACAGTTATGTGTGATTTTTCCTCTATTTATTTATCCAGTAGTTGGCAGAACTAGAACTTCACAGTCTGTGACTTTGGATGGAAAAAATATTCTTTCAGGAATTGTGTGGGGTCCTTAACACTGGAGGAGTCTGATGAAAAAATGCATGGATAGATGAATGAGCCCTCACCCATGGGCTCCACAATAGAGCTGAGATTGTTGAAATCTCTGTCTCTCATCAGAAGTGTGGTCTCTTCCTGCTAGTGAGACTGTCTCCATCTTAATACCCAGACCCCAGCCCTATCAAGCATCCTCCTTTCTCTTATTTCCATGGCCACTAGTACAACCAGTACAACCTCTTCGATTTATACACCACCTGACTCAACTGTTCCTTCTACTTCCCCTTTTTTGACTCAGGTTCCTATCAAAACAACACAGATTTGGGAGTCTGGGGGGAGACAGCACATTAAGAAGAGCCTGACATCACCCTCCCCTATGTTTTCAAATAGATAATCATCCACATCCAACTCAATAATCCAGAGACCTATCTGAAGACTAATAGAACAAGCTCCACAACCAAAATTAAAGAAGCTGCATCTGAAAGAAAATGTAGGAAGTCAGTAAGGCAGAGGGAGGCTGCCCACAAGAGGGAGGGAGCTACTCATGTGGAAAGGGAAGAGAAATGGGCTCTCACACCAGAAAGCTCCCATGGGGAAAACTAATCCCCATAACTTCTGGCTTTAAAAACCAGAGGCACTGAATTCCATGAGTTTGTAAAACCAGTTGGACTTGGAACTTTAAAAGTCAGCTGACTCAGCAGAGGGTGAACCAGGAGGGCAAGTGACAACTGGGTCACCATCCTTAAGGAGACAACAGGCTGTACAGAGAGACAACATAAAAATGCCAGGTTACACGATATATACAATCCTGGAAGTTTATACAAAAATGGGAGACAGACCTATTCATACTGATGTCCTAGTATTTTCCCTTCTTCGAAAATAAGAGAACTGGTAGGCTCCATTTTCCTTTCCCACCCCTTACCATAAACACACAGACACCTGAAAGAACCAGATGTATAGATACTTGCTACATAACCCACTAGCAGTACATGATACACACAAGTTCTGAGGGCTCACCCACTCCAAGCTGGCTAGCCTTGGTGCTGGGCTCAGCACAATTTTGTGAAAGCCACACATGTGCCCCACCCAGCTACTGGGTACACAGCTGCTACCAGGCACATCCACCATTCTGTGCTTAGCTAGGTGTCCCCAGCTACTGTCCCACACTACACTCAGCCATGCACCCCCCGCTGCATGCACAGTGCCCAGACACAGCCAGACCACCACACTGTGGCCAGCCATGCCCTCAGACACCATTATGCACAGTGCCCAGCCACCACAGTGCTTCAGAGGGGATGGGCATATGACTAGCAGCCCAGTGAAAATTTTGCTAACACCACTGTCCTCCTCCCAAGTTCCCCAGTGGGCATATCTCCTCATAACTGGTTACCTGCCTGGGTCTCACTAACACCTCACAACAAGCACAGTTCACAACAGGCAGAGAGTCAGTGCAGACAACTGACTGAAAGGAAAAGTGACTCAGACACAACAGCAAAAGATAAGCAACACACACAGAATACTCTCCTGAAGTGTCAAGTTCTGGTGAACAGGAACAGTGAACTACAAGGCACTAAGGGCCTTTTTTCATTAAAGTCACTACTTTCAAGACAAAAGACACAAGTGACTTTCTTAAAACAAAAACAGACACATAGAGAGGCAGACAAAAGGAGGAGACAGAGAAATTTATACTAAATGAAACAGAACAAGGCCACAGTCAGAAATCTAAGCAAAACAGATATAACATGCCTGATAGAGACTTTAAAAGCAGTGATCATAAGGATACTCACTGGACTTGAGAAAAGAGTGTAAGAGATGACTGAGACCCATAACACAGAGATAGGGAATAACATAGCCAAGATAAAGGATACAATAAACAAAATTAGAAACATGCTTATTAGTAGAATGAACACCATGAGAAAATTATGCATTATGATTAAGTGAGACTTATTCCTGAGTTGCAAGGGTGGTTCAGTGTTCACAAATCGATCAATGCAATACATCATCATATCAATAAAAGGAAGGAACATATGATCATTTCAATAGATGCAGAAAAAGCATTTGAAAATGTACAACATCCATTCATAATAAAAACCCTCAACAAATTAAGTTCAGAGGGAACATACTTCAACATAATAAAGGCCATATATGCAAAACTTTCAGTTAATATCATCCTTAATGGGGAAAAAAATGAGAGCTATTACCCTAAGGTTAGGAACAACAGAAGGATGTCTACTCTCGCCACTTTCATTCAACATAGTAATGGAAGTCATAGCCACATCAATGGATGAAACAATCAACAAAACTAAAAAGCAAGCTACGGAATCAGAAGATATTTGGAAATGATATATCTGAGGAAGGGCTACTATCCAAAATATATGAAGAACTTATACAACTCAACACCCAAATAATGAATAACCTAATTAAAATAGGCAGAAGACATGAACAGACATTTCTCCAAAGACATATGGATGGCCAACAGACACATGAAAAGATTCTCATCATCACTTACTGTCCGGGAAATGTACTCAAAACTAGAATGAAGTATCACATCACACCTGTCAGAATGGCTAAAATCAACAGCACAAGAAACAACAGGTGTTCACAGGATGTGGAGAAAAAGGAACCTCTTACACTGTTGTTGGAAATGCAAACTGGTGCAGCCACTGTGGAAAACAGTATGGAGGTTCCTCAAAAAGTTAAATATAGAACTAACTTATGATCCAACAATGGCACTGTTGACTATTTACCCAGAGAATACAAGAACACTAAAATCAAAGGGATACATAAGCCCCCCATGTTTATATCAGCATTATAATAGTCAAGATATAGAAGCAGTCCAAGTGCCCAACAACTGATTAATGGATAAAGAAGTGGTATATATATACGACAGAGTATTATTAAACCATAAAAAAGAGTGAAATCTTGCCATTTACAATGACGCAGATGGAGTCAGAGAGTATTATGCTAAGCAAAATAAGTCAGTCAGAGAAAGACAAATAGCATATGATTTCTTTCACTCATATGTGGAATTTGAGAAACAAATGAGCAAAGGAAAAGGGAGAAAGGAGAGACAAAGCCAAAAAACAGAGTCTTAACTACGGAGAACAAACTGATGGCTACCAGAGGGGAGGAGCATGAAGGAATGGGTTAAATGGGTGATAGAGGGGCGCCGGGGTGGCTTAGTTGGTTAAGCGTCCGACTTTCGCTTAGGTCACGATCTCGCGGTTCATGGGTTCGAGCCCCGCGTCGGGCTCTGTGCTGACTGCCAGCTCAGAGCCTGGAGCCTGTTTCAGTCTGTGATTCCCTCTCTCTCTGACCCCCCCTTGCTCACGCTGTCTCTCTCTCTCTCAATCCTAGAAATAAATAAAACATTAAAAAAAATTTAAATGGGTGATAGAGATTTAGTAGTGCACTTGTTGTGATGAGCACAGGGTGACTGATGTATGGAAGTGCTGAATCACTATATTGTATACCTGAAACTAATATAACACTGTATGTTAACTAACTGGGATTAAAGTTAAAACTTAAAAATAAATGAATAATAATAATGTGCACAGATTTTAGAAGTCAGAGATCTGTATTCAAATTCTGAATCCGACATTTGCAAGTTCAGGTATAGAGCAGTTCTATAGCACAGTGTCAAGGAAATGAACCAAAGTCAGAATGTTGGAGTCTCAGTTCAAGTCTTCACCTCTTCCTAAGTGTGTATCTTTGGACAATTTGCTAACTTACCCTGTGTCTAACATGAGGATAAAAATGCTACCCAATAGAGCATTGGTGTTAATTAAATACAAATTAAAGTAGAAAGCACTTAGAGTATGGTAGAAGCTCAATACATTTTGTCATTATTTGTTAGTAAGGGTATTACCATACCCTTCATTTAAATTTTTTTTACCATTTTATCTATTTTTGAGAGACAGAGAGTCAGAGCACAAATGGGAGAGGGACAGAGAGAGAGAAGGAAACACAGAATCCGAAACAGGCTCCAGGTTCTGAGCTGTCAACACAGAGCCTGACATGGGGCTTGAACCCATTAACTGTGAGATCATGACCCGAGCTGAAGTCAGACCCTTAACCAACTGAGCTACCCAGGCGCCCATTATGGCCTTCATTTAAACCATCATCAATTTTGCTGAGCAAATTATCAGAGGACTGAAATTGATATCCAGTGGATAAATGGATTAAAATACTATAAACTATAAAGAGAAAAATATATTTCCTCTCAGATTACAATTCACTCTGAATTAAAGCAAGTTTTCTCTTAGTTGGTGAACTTCAGCTTATCAATCTATTTTTTTTTTTTAAAGCATGGACATTTGACTTAGAGTTCTGTGAAAACTAACTCCAATGCATAATATACAACATATAATCAAAATCCAATATATAATTTTATGTTATATTCAAATAAGAGCCACACTGCTGGGATGGGAGAAAGGTCAGAATTTGCTTAAATTCATACTTTGAAGATCCACAATATACTAAAGTCAAAGCTGAGATGTTCTTAGTTGCAGTGACGGTAAAAGAAGATCCCAAATGAAGTGGTGAGTAGAAGTTTACCCCTGAAATCTTCACTGGGGAATATACTTTTTCAACTGCAACATCTAATGTGCAAAACTAAAAAACAAACTTACAAGCTGAAAGCTATCTGGTCTTCATTTTATATTTCATTTCTGTAACAACCAAAGAACATATGGCCCATCATATTGATTCTTTTCTGCTTTTTTTGTGTTCCAAGAGCAGACTATATTCTCAGGTATACTGATCATATTTCAAAATCAAGTTTATGCTTTGATATGTAGGTTTTATATAGTCCCTGATGTGTTCTAAAAAGTACACAGTATTTTTTTGGTCTATGTATACCTAAATATATGATGTTTTAAAAATATCTGGAAAATGTAAACTTGGCCAAATAACTGCAAATCCAGCAGACGTTTTACGGAAATTTCTCTCAACACTGACATTTTTGTGTATTTGGTAAGACTGGCATATGAAATTCTATGCTCGTTGCTTCTCTTCTGTTATGTTTGTTTATACACAGACATAACTCTCAGTACTGTTTAAATACTCCCTACCTGAAATATCTCTGGTTACCTGCTGGTCTATTAAGTATTCTCTGAAAATTACATGCTCATTTCTGTCTCCCAAAACTGCTTATTAAAAATACTTCCTATCTTCCCTTTGTTTCCAGGACTGTGGCTAGGACCTAACACTGCATACCTTATTTAGAACATGTACCTGCCTATAGGCTAACTACTATACTGCATATAAAGATATCTTCTGCACATGTGTTTCTAATCATTTATTACTAATTCCTTATAATTTTTCTCTTTTGCTTTTTTAATAGGCATCTTTTAGATTTTCAGGTGTCACGAAACAAAATAATTACTGAACAGGGATCAATGAATGAAACGCATTTTAAATCCAATGGCAAGAGCAAAATATTACATTTTACTTAATGTTTCTTTCAAAGAATACACAGCCCACTAGTTTTCCCTGCCACCTTCTAGAGTCATTTTTAACCTTTCACTTTTTTTTTTTTTTATTTCTTGTGTCCTTGGAAAGAGCTCAGACTTGTTCCATATTTTCACTCTTCAGTACAATACCTCAGTTCTAGGCTGTGAACTCTTCTAGCTCATTTTTAACTGCAAAAATGACAGTTTTTCCCACCTCCAACCCACACTACAAACATCCTGTAGATAAAATTTTCTAAACCACTTTCATCATGTCACAGTGTTGTTCAAGATCCTTCTGTGGTTCTAGTAACTATGGGGAAAAGCCCACACTTTCTTCCACTGACAGGTTCCCAGTGCTAGGATATAGTATCTCATTTCAGTTATCAATTTAACCTCCTATGACTTCCCAACTTACTGCTGCTTCCACCAGGATAAATTCCCTTTCATTCCCATGTGTCAAGTAAATGCATAGTACACCTCAGTGAATTTCCGAATATTCATTCACCTCTTCTTTTTCCCTCCATCTCTACAGCTGTCCAAATCCTATTTATTCTCCAGGACAAACTGAAGTGTCATAAATCCTACAAAAAATTTCAACTGCTCCAACCCTCAAGTCATATTCCCTGAATTTACACTATACTTACCCTCTAACTATGTAAGTCAGTAAAGTTTATATGCTGCACTGTATTGTTTCTGTTTTGAACTAACGCTAGTCCAAATAGATCATAAGCTGCTTGAGCCATGGAATTCTCTGTTCTATCTTTCCTCCCTATTATCCACTGTGCTTTTCTCATTGCTGGAAACATACCAGATACACGAGAACACAAAGTGAACTCAGTATAATAATCTTTTTTTCTAAAGTTTACAAAATGCAATTCTACTCCTTGTATTATTATCTAAGGATACATTAATGATTGTCTAAGAAATGTGAATGGGGAAAATCTGTGTGCTGTGCAAAATATTAAAATCAAATTTTGTAACTAAAATAAAAGGTTAAATGTACTAAATAGTTAAATTTAAATAATCCTTTAGTGAGTCTCTTTATAAAGATAAGAGGAACACCTGATTTTCAGAGTTTCATACATAGGTTCTGTTCTACTCTTTTAAGAAAAATGCTTTTTGATTTTCTAAAATAGGAATTTCAAAAATAAACAGGCAGGGGAGAGCAAAGCAGACATATCTGCCAACTAAAAGAGGGAACCTAGAGTAACCCAGAACAGTGTATCAGGGCGCAAATTAGAGGAGGAAGGTATTTACAGAGAGAGTCTCCAAGTCTCCCTGTGACAGAGTGTCAGAGTCTGAACTGGGTGAACGGCATCCTCATGGAAGAACAAACTGAAGTGTATTCAGAACAAGCAGAGGGAGAAGTGATCCCTGTGGAAAGGTGACTGGACATTACATGTCAGCACCTAATAAGCACGATGAGAACATCCATGCATGGCTGTTGTCTGCTTTGCAGTGGCAGAGCTAAAGCAGGTGAGAAGGATCTTCAGGAATGTAGGCTGGTTCATCAGGGAGATCAAGAGCTCAAATGAAGTTAAGAGGATATTTGTAAGTGAGGAAAGCCCAACAATGGATGTCACAGTGCCAACAGGGTGAGGAGGTACTAGGATAGTGTATAGGATCCTGAATGAACGAACATCCACATATGAGGAGTCAGACTTGTCAAAGGATAGAAGGGCTTCTGTGTGGGGGAGGAGCTGGAAGGGAAGGCAGGATATTGGTATATTAGGATAATGTATTTCCTGAGAGAAACTTGGAAGACAGGTTTCTCAGAAGCAGAGATGAAAACTACACGTGCAAAAAAGGGAGAAAACCTAGAATGAATCCTATAGTTCTAGACTGCTATTGGTTGTACTAATGAGAACTCAGGGTTTTCACTATACAGAAATAATTTTTGGCATGATTTGAGTGTGTGTGTGTGTGTGTGTGTGTGTGTGTGTGTGTGTGGGTATCTACTATACTTATTTACATTTCTTAGATCTATTCACTCTAAGACCTGGAAGCAATGACACTCCAAAAGCAACTGGTATACCTAACTGCTGGGTTTTAGTTTCTACCACACTCTATTAAAAGGAATCAGGCCACTTGAAGAAAAGGCTGATTCTAGGCCTGAGCCAGAGAAAGTATAAGATAAGCTATAAGTATCTGATATGGGGATATTAATATCCAAAATATGTAAGGAACTCATACAACTTAATAGCAAAATAATAACACCAGCAGCAGCAAGAACAACCCAATTTAGAAAATGGGCAAAGGACCTGAACATTTTTCTAAAGACATACAAATGGTCAATGGACATATGAAAAGTTGTTCAGCATCACTAACTCATCAGAGAAATGCAAATCAAAAACACAATGAGGGATTACCTTTAACATGTTAGAATGTCTATTATCAAAAAGTGAAAGATAAGTGCTGGTGATTATGTGGGAAAAAAAGAACACTCTAGTGGGAATGTAATTTGGTATGACCAAATAGAAAACAGTATGGAGACTCCTCAAAAAAACTAAAAATAGAATTACTTTCCCATCCAGCAATTCCACTTCTGGGTATATATCAACAGGAACTGAAATTAGTATTCAAAGAGATATCTGCCCTCCAATGCTCACTGCAACATTATTTAGAATAACCAAGACATGAAAACAACTTAAGTGTCCATCGATAGATAAGGAGAATTACATATATATCAAATTTTCTTTATCCATCCATATATACCTATATCTGTGTATCTTTATATATATATATACTATTATTCAAAAACGTATATGTAATATATAAAGATACACACACACACAATGGTATATTATTTAGCCATAAAAAGATGGAAATCATTTCATTTGTGACAACAGAGATGAACTTGGAGGACACTATGCTAAGTGAAATAAGCCAGACACAGAAAGAGAAATACTGCATGATCTCACTTATATGTGGAATTTTAAAAAGTTGAAACCACAGAAACACAGTGGAAAAGTGGTTACCAGGTCCTGATGGTGGGGGAAATAGGAGATGGTGGTCAAAGGATATAGGCTTTCAGTTTTAAGAGGAGTAAGTTCTGGTGACCTAATGTACAGAATGATGGCTATAGTTAATAATAATGTACTGCATACTTGAAACTTGCTAAAAGAGTAGATCTATCTTCTTTCCACAAGGGAAAAATATTTAACTGTGAAGTGATAAATACGTTAATTAGCTTGACAGTAATAATCGCTTCACAATGTACACACATATCAAATCATCACATTATACAACCTTAAATATATGAAATTTTTATTTGCCAATCATACTTCAATAAAGCTGGGGAAAAAATTAAAGATAAACTTCAAAGTAAGGAAGCACTCAAACAATGGGACATATTCTAAGAACAAATAAGGCAGCTTAAGTGGGCAACTGCTTGCCAAATTGGGAATAATTTGAGCACAAAAATAAAGTAGAAAGCCTTTAGTTTATATAGATAAAATTAACAAGTTAAACATACTTATTTTTAAAAATTTTTTTAATGTTCTTATTTATTTTTGAGAGAGAGAGACAGAGCATGAGTATTGGAGGGGCAGAGAGAGAGGGAGACACAGAGTCCGAAGCAGGCTCCAGCTGCTTCTGAGCTGTCAGCACAGAGCCTGATATGGTGCTTAAACCCACAAACTGTGAGACCATGACCTGAGTTGAAGTCAGACACTTAACTGACTGAGTCACCCAGGTGCCCACAAATTAAACAGATTTATGAACAGCCGATATTTAGAGAGTTCCAAAGTACTTTCCCACAAAACATTTACCAATTACAACAGAGAAAAGAGTTACTTTACAATAAGGAAACAAGAATACTCCACCTTAAGTAATCAACGTGAATATCATCAACAATGGGGCAAACTGAAATCATGTACCACTTCATAGGATGCAATAAGAAGAAAGCATTTCTTCTGTAGTATCCTGACAAAGATACCTAATCTGAATGTAATCATGAGGAAATATCAGACAAATTCATACTGAGGAAGCATACAACAAAACAGCCTGCAATCTTCAAGGGTGTCAAGATCATATAAGTCCAAAGAAAAAACTGTGGAAACATTTCAAACAGACATAGTGAAAAGAGACAAAACAACTAAGCTGGACCCTTCTATAAAGGATGCATTTAGGATAATTGGCAAAATTTGATTGGAATATGAGATTCTCTGGATGTATCAAAACTGATTTCTTGGTTTTGATAGTAATATCATGATTATATGGGAGAATTTCCTTGTTTCTAGGGTTTAAACAATGAAATATTTGGGAATTACAAGCAATCAAATCAGTAACTTACTTAACAAATGATTCAGGAGTAAAAAACATTCTTTGCATTGTGTTTCCAATTTCTAAGTTAGGGATTCCATAAGAAAATCATTAAGACTCTGAAAACTATTAAAATGTGTTCAAATGGTAATGTAAACCCACATGTATATAAAGTAAACTAGGGCAGGAAAGATGGATGCAAGTTACCAAAAAGGAGTATACAGTGTCACATATGCTGAAAACATATCTGCCACTGTTTGTACTATGAAGACTTGCTATACCTAATTAGTGCTGAATACAGCTGAGGACAATACTAAAACTTTGGTTGTTCCAAATCAATTTCTTAAAAAAAAATCATCTCAAATAGGCAGTTAGACTAGCCCAGTACTGACTAGCTGAAGTTCTAATGTGGTGGACTGACTGAGTCCTTGCTAACCAGAAGTTATTAAAAAAATGTTTAAATAAATAAAAATACTACCATAAAAATATGCATTCTTGATCTAACAAGAAACATTAGAAAAGATGGAATAGTTAAAAATTTGGGGCCTGCAACCAGATATCTCTTAACAGATTCCATTCTACTATATAGAAAGTTCCTCTCCTCTCCTTCAGTATCAGGTGTATCATCAAGACATTCTGAAGAAATGGGTAGTATAACTGACTGAAAGCTATGCAAAAATATTTCACTGAAAGTTCTAGAATTTTTGATGCCTTCATCCCAAAATAGCAAAAATATCTCTTTGACAACCAAAGCTCTCCTCTTTCTAAACTCTGTATATTATAAATATCACCTACATGAGAATAAAGTTCTTACCCCAATTCTAAGACAAAGAATGGATTCCAGCTATGCTTTGCTTTTATTCTCCACTATTCCTGTCACATCTCAAAGACAAAAGAGACTAAAGAAAGACAAAGATTTGATTTTTTTCTCAACTACTACATTATAATGACACTATGTATTATGCCAATAGATATGTAAATATAATATATTACCCTGAACCATAAACAATTTTAATGGATCCAGCTGAAGCTGGGCTATAATTAAAATTTTAGTTTAGTAAACTTATACATTAATATCTCAAGAGAGGTCCTAACAAAGACAGAGTCTGAGGCTGCTACTTCCTCTGCTTTTGTAAGAACAGGGCATTTTATAAGCTGAGGCTTTTCCAACATAGCATGCAGATTTGCAAAGGCCCGAAGGATATTAGGTAGAGCCCAAAAGAAAGAAATCCTCTGAATGCCATTTGATATAGTGGCCTGCCGGGTAGGGTAAAAATCAAATAGAATGAACAAACTGGTCATTTTCTTGAATACTAATGTAGCCACAATTCTTAACTTTTTCTGTCTGCAACCATCATTATTACTATGTACCTATACTATTCCTCATTACCTGTGATGAATTTTGGAATGTGGAAGAGACATTTAATTAATATCCTTCACTTGGGCTCTTGGGTAACTTAATTTGAATAATTTCAGACATATAAAGTCAGGTTCTTCTGATTTTTGATAGACATGGGAATAAAATCCCTAAATTTTTTGGCTTTGGGTTTTTTGGTTTTGGTTTTTGCTTATTGGGGTAAACTAGATGTATAATACTACATAAGTTTCAGGTATACTACATTATAATTCGATATCCACATAAAGTGATCACCAAAGTCTAGTTATCTTCTATCACCATACAGTTGACTCTCATCCATTTTGCCCTGCCCTCTGGTAATCCCCTCCAACTCCACTCTGTTTTCTGTATCCGTGAGTTTCTTTTTGTTCTGTTTTGTTCATTCATTTGTTATTTAGATTCCATATATGAGTGGAATCATATGGTATCTTGGTCTTTCTAGCTTGTTTTACTTAGCTTAATACCTTCTTTTTTTTTAATTTTTTTTTCTTACAAATAGTTTATTGTCAAGTTGGTAATACCTTCTTTTTTTAATGTTTGTTTATTTGGGAGGAGGAGAGAGGAAAGAGAGAGATTGAGAGAGAGAGAAAATATGTGCACACATAAGCAGGGGAGGGGCAGAGCGAGAGAGGGACACAGAATCTGAAGCAGGCTCCAGGCTCTGAGCTATCAGCACAGAGCCTGATGAGGGGTTCGAACTCACGAACCATCAGATCATGACCTGAGCCATGACACTTAACTGACTGAGCCACCCAGGCACCCCTTAGCTTAATACCTTCAAGGTCTCTCCATGTTGCCATAAAATGTCAAGATTTCATTCTTTTCTGTGGCTGAGCAGTATTCCACTGTATATATACACCAAATCTTCTCTATCCATTCATCAATGGATATTTAGGTTGTTTCCATTTCTTAGGTTTGTAAATGATGCTGCAACAAGCACAGGAGTGCATATATCTTTTCAAATCAGCAGTTTTATATTCTTCAGATAAATATCTAGAAGTGCAATAGTTGTTGGATCATAGGGCAGCTCTACTCTTAATTTTTTGAGGAATCCCCATACTGTTTTCCATCATGGCTGCACTAATTTACATTCCCACCAACAGTATATGAGGGTTCCCTTTCTCCACATCCTCTCCAACACTTATCATTTGTCTTTTTGATAACAGCCATTCTAACCAAGGAGGTGATCTCACTATGATTTTGATTTGCATTTCTCTAATTATTAACAATGTTGAATATTTTAATATTTATTTATTTATTTAGAGAGAGAGCAGGGGAAAGGCAGAAAGAGAGACAGAGAATCCTATGTAGGCTCTGCTTACGAATCATGAGATCATGACCTGAGCCAAAATCAACACTTAACCAATGAGCAAATAGATGCCTGATGTTGAACATCTTTTCATGTACCTTGTTCTACCCTATACTTTTGATTAAAAAAAAAAAATCAAGGTACATTATATCTGTATACTCAAGGTTGAATCCTAGGTAAGTCTAGTACCAATCTTGGGTATAATTAAAATCACATCTGGATTAAATTTTTCTCTTCTAGAAGAAAATGTTTAACCATGTGAGAAATGTTATCAGTTCCTTTCAATTGCTTTAATAAATCCAATTACTTTAAAAAACCAATTGTTTATTTTCCTCATACTTTCTTAAATTACTTTGTAAATTTGATATTATGGTATATGGCTTGATCATTTATTTGACTTAATTTAGAAAATAATCTCTCCAATTTGATCCTTTCAGGATCCCTATCTTTCCACATTATTTTCGGCACTAAAGTTTTCTCTAAAATTAATTCTTATCTACCAACTTATACGGTATTAAACATTTAATTACACTGCCTGAACATCAATTTAAAATTCTGGTCAGGGTGTGTCTTAATCCATTCAGGCTGCTCTAAAAGAATACCATAAATACTGGGTGGTTTATAAATAATAAATATTTATTTCTCACAGTTCTGGAAGCTGGCACTCTTAAGATCAGAGTGCCAGCACAGTCAGGTGGAATCTCTCTCACAGGCTGCAGACTTCTGTTGTATCCTCATGTGATAGAAGGGGCCACGGAGCTCCATGGTGTCTCTTTTATAAAAGCAATTAATCTCCTTCATGAAGGCTCTCCCCTCATGACCTCAGCATCCTCCAAAGGCACCAACTGCTAATAACTTCACATTGGGTATTAGGATTTTAACATACAAATTTGGAAGGGATGATTAAGAAGATAGTAAGGTTTCAAAATTTAAATCTGCTTTCAAAACGAAGTTTCTAGCATACTTTTTTTCTTCTCCCTGTATCATTCTGGAACAGGATGGAACATAACTAATATGGAGAGTTCTAATTCCTGTCCTTGCTTTGTAAGTACCGAAAGTATAGAATAGCAATTCCTGTGTTATACAGTAGAAATGAGAAGAGCTGGGTTTGAGTCTGCAGTTTTCATAACATATTTCTGGATAAATTATATGATCTTGTCCTCAATTGTTTCTAAGTATTGCTTATAGTTTAGAAACTGAGAAGTTTAAAGCTCTAAGAGGTTCAATAACTTGCCCAAGGTCAGACAGCTAATAAAAAGAGTCATGATTTAAAACTATAACTACCTATCCTAAATATCAGTGTATGGGTTTTTAGAAAACCTTCTTCTCTATAATGACATCCTTAATTCTACTGTTTAATAGAAAGTTCTAATCCAAGTTATCTCAGTTTTTGAAGTAATAAATATATTCTGTTCAGTTATGCCTCCATGTTTGGTATCATACTAGGAAAATATAAAGATGAATAAGATATAAACCCTTTCCTTCACCAAATTTACAATCTAGAATAAAATTACCAAAAATTTAGTTTGATTATACAGAAAAAAAGATTATCTTTTTTCTCTCCATTTGCCTCCACATTTATATTTTCCACTGGAGGTGGAACCTGTAATGTATCAGAAGCCAATGAATTTTTAGAAGAATTTGGTTTCAAGTCACATGCTATTGTCATTGGCCTCATCACAGAAAAAAATAGCACACAAAGGTTACCTAAATGAGGCTTTTCCTCAATTGGGTTCCAGGCTGAGATTTATTTTTCGTATTAGAATAAATGTATTGAGTCAACTATTGCAATTTTGCCATGCAGACGTCTCAGTTTCTATAAGCTCATGGTAAAATAAGATACTTCAAAGAACAGGGATGAGAGGTAACAATTTAGGGACAAAGGCTGACTTATAACACAGAATAAGAATCTGCACTTGTCCCAGTGACCATAGAGAAATTGCCAAAGACATTACTCGACTTCAGGTGAGCCTTGGGTACTAAGCAGAATAAGTTACAGGGACCAGCTTAAAAATAATCCACGTTCCAGATTTCTTATTGTATAATGTATTATAAAAATCATTTGCTATAGAATGATATGAAGAAAACAACTATGGAGACTACAAAAAGACTTATTCTCAGAACAAATAAAATTATCAGTCCTTGGTGTCAATACATTATTATTATAATTATTCACATATTTGTATATTATGATGCATATAATCCAGAAATGTGGTTTGTTTTGTAAAAATCCAATCAGATGGTAAGTTTAGTTACTGCAAAGGAACCCTGATTTATAAATAAAAATGCCAAGATAAAAATTAAAACAAAAATGAAATAAAGGAAAAAAAGTAACTAAAGATGATGCTATTTCTCAAACAGGGATATGCAATATTCCAGGACTTACTTTCAGCCTCAGTTAATAACTTGGTGAAACCAAAAGTTTGGTATAAGGAAAACCTTTGATTAAAGCATAAAGAAAACTCCTGTGTGAACATGAAGGAGTCCACCTACTGGACAGAATTGTTAATTGATATGGGAAAAAAATCACGAACAGGTGTTTTATACCATAGGCAGAAATCTCAGCAACATGAAAACATATTTTTTTAACAATTAGCATTATTACCATTAAGTGTGTCCTTTATCTAGAAGGACTTAATACAAATCCAATAGAAAGGAAAGAAGCGAGGGAAAGAGTGGGGGGAAGGAATGAATCCCATCTCTCCTTAATCTTCCTGTTTCATTTTGTTCATTTTTTTCTTCTGACAAGAAATTTAAGGGATAGATTTTCAAGTGTATTTTCTGAAGAAAGATACTATGTCCTCCTAGCCAAAGGGCATTAGGGGGAAAAAAAAAAGCTAATAGACTCATTTAAAATGCAAAACTTCATTCTACTCCTAGCCAGTCTGACACCTATGAAAACCAGGAAAGGCTGCCTTATGCCCTTCATCTGCACACTACCTACTATATAGGGCTCAGAGGTTTCATCTAAGATCATGTATGCAAGACTTTTATCCCATAAGATATAAGACAATGAAGCCTCATTTGACAATTGATACTAAGCAGGCAAGCAGTCTTACTACCTGACTCTTCCCCAATGGCCTCACTCTCACCCCCACAGAATTAGGTGACTGCACCCTACAGCCAGCTTGGAGAATGGAAACAAAGGCAGGACTTAGCCTAGTCCAGGGATTCCTCTGCCACCTCTTGGACATGCTTCACTCCTCCTTGGTGCTATTAATCAGGCCAGAACCAGTAGGCTGCCAATCCCTGCTGAAGGCACTGATGCCCAAAACGGAAAGCCTGCTTGCTGTGCTGACACTACTCTTAATGACTCAAACATCTGGAAAACAACATTTCACAGTGACTATCAGAACTTCCCTGAGAAGCAATAACTCACATGCCGCGTACTGTGCATTAGAAGCACAACAGGAGTAGCAAACTGATGTCCCTTAAAGGTGTCACAAGAACTTAGTGCTTTCCTTTGAGGCAAAGACTTTGGTTCTCAGAGGGGTGCCTGTAAGTAACGGACACTGCATCCTACCATAACTTCAATGAATTCCTTTAGAATTATAGGAAAACACGCCATATTTAAATCCTGGTGTATTTTTAGCTTGTTAATGCCAATTTAAGAAGTATTATTTTTTTTTTAAATTTTTTAATGTTTATTTATTTCTGAGAGGAAGAGAAACAGAGCATGAGCACGGGAGGGACAGAGAGAGAGAGGGAGACACAGAATCCGAAGCTGGCTTCAGCACAGAGCGCAACTCAGGGCTTGAACTCACAGACCACAAGATCATGACCTGAGCCGAAGTGGGACCCTTAACCAAATGATCCACCCAGGTGCTCCTACGTATTATATTTAAATAATAAATTTGTCTCAAATCACGAAAGTAATACATTAACAAGTAACAGTAAGAGACAGGTTACTATATTTCTAAAGAGGAAAGATTACTACATTTCCTCTTGAATAATTATACTGCAAAGATAGATCTTTCCCATTCATCTCGTTTCTACTTTCTCCAATTCCCAGTTCTATCTCTTTCCCTAATCCCTCATTCTAGATACCACCAATACCACAAAACAAGCACCAAAAGGTTTTTTTAAGTGGGGTTTTTTTTTGGTTTTGTTTGTTTGGTTTTTATCTGAGAGAAAGCAGGGAAAGGGGCAGAGACAGAGAGAAAGCATCCCAATTAGGCTCTTCACTCTCAGTGCAGAGCCCAATGCAGGGCTTGATCCCATGAACCATGAGATCATGATCTGAGCCGAAATCAAGAGTCAGATGCTTAACTGACTGAGCCACCCAGGTGCCCCACCAAAAAGGTTTTGTAAGGTAAATGGGCAGCTACTTACCTGTACTTTCTAGTGATACTATAATGATCATGTATTACTTAATTCAACAAACCCAGGAAGAAAGTCCATTTGGTAGAACTAGATAGACTACCCTCATAAAAATTTCTCATATTTCCATCACCAACTATGCTTATAATCTACATTCTCACCGGCAAGGACTTACCATCTTCCATGTTAGGTCTGGCCTTAGATCTAAAAGTATAGTCCTATTAGAGACCTGCCATCTGGTCCCCAGATTTAGGTTCTATCACAAACAGTCTCAGCACCGAATTCCCATATTCACCAGGCCTTCCACGACATCACTCTTCTTCAAGTCAGAAATAACTCTCACACACTTTACTCTCCCGTTTTACTGACTGAATTCTGTTTTCCAATGTTGCTTTTGTGCATCCAAGCAGGCTGAGTGTTACGTGTGTGTGTGTGTGTGTGTGTGTGTGTGTGAGAGAGAGAGAGAGAGAGAGAGAGAAAGAGGAGAGAGAGAAAGAGAGAGAGAGAGAGAGAGAGAGAGAGGAGAGGGAGAGGGAGAACAGAGAGAACCAAAGAATAGAGAGGTATGATAAAGGATGAATGTAAGTACAGGGTAATGGTGAACATGGAAACACTGAAATCTAATTTCAGGTGAAAAGAATGCCTTCTACAGAGTAGTTACTGAGGACAAAAAGTCAAATCCCCTCATTTTGTTGTTGTTATTGTTGTTATATATTTATTGGGGTGGGGTGCAGAGAGGGGGGGGGGAGAGAGAATCCCAAGCAGGCTCCACTGACTGGACACAGCCCTCAGACGCCCCATGCTCTCATCTATTTTTATTAGGATATTTAAGAACAAAGGGCTTTGAATACAAATACTGCTCAATAAGTACTGTTGGCTTACCCAGACTATGTAAGCACACACACACATATATACCCACACTAAAATAAAGCTGATAATATATCAAAATTTTAATAATGGATGTTTCTGAGAACTGGAATTTTGAAAAAACTACTCATCTGCTTTTTTCTGCAATTGTTTTTCCAATGTTTCCTCATTTATCTAGTATATGTTACTAGAAAAAAAATGATTTATACAAATGAATAAATGCCAGCAGGAAGAATACTAGGAAATTCACATAAGCATTAAAACTTCTGACCTGCACAGACAGCTGAGCTCAGCTCTAGAAATAATGAATCTGGCTGAAGGCAGTAGGACAGCAGACTTAAGCCCCTCCTACACAGAACCTAGAATGAGTCCTTAAGCTTTATGTTACTCTGGTGTGTTTCAACAGAAAAGCAGCCTAAGTCTAGGCCTTCCTCAGTACATGGCATATTTTCATAATCACAGGGATTTGGCTTCTGTTCTTGTACAGATTAGCTGCTAAACGCCGGGTCTGGCAACTGGTTGGGAACTATAATGAATCTGACTATGGATATACTTCCAATACCTATCCCAAAAGAAGGATGCTGCCCTAAAGCAAATGGAGCCCCTAGGACATTAATGATGCCTTATTCATTCATTCACTAAATATTTATTCAGTGTCTACCAAGCATTTTAGACTCAGAGAATTTAAGTCTCAGGGAATTTAAGACAGGGCAAATCAGAGCATGTCAGGTCCCACACAGATCTTACATTCTACTTGGAGATACAGGCAATAAACAAAGATATAAAGGAAGGAAGGAAGGAAGGAAGGAAGGAAGGAAGGAAGGAAGGAAGGAAGGAAAAGAAAGGAAAGCAAGCAAGCAAGCAAGCAAGCGTGCTACTTTGAGCAGGACAGGCAAGAAAGTTTACTCTCAAGCCGGCACTTAAACATAGACTGAAAGAAGTACAACTGAAAGAAGTACTGAAAGAAGTAAATCATGTGGACATTTGGGTGAAGATCATTCTGGACAGAGGGAACAGAAGTTCAAGGACGGAGGTAGAGTCCTACCCATATAGAATAGCAAAGCACCTAGAAAATAGTGACTAGGAACAGAAACTAGTTCGTCTGGATAATATATGGCCTTTGGGCCATAGCAAATATTTTCAATTTTACTGAATGTGATAGGAAATCATTAAAGGGTTTTATTTAGAGAGTGCATATCCACACTTTAAATATGTAGATAGATATATCTATGTACATAGATCCCTATGACCATGTGTGAAGTATAGCTAAATGGAAGCTAGAATAGTACAAAGGGTAGGAGAGTAAAAAACTGGAATAAGCTAAGCAATAAATGATGAGAACATCTAATTTAATTTTGGCCTTTGGAACAGAGAATTAAAAAAAAGAGTCAATAGTTTTTCTAGACTTAGTTTATGAATGGAAGGAAGAGGTAATTTAAAGGTAACTTC
The DNA here is from genome assembly GCF_008692635.1 of Crocuta crocuta. NCBI lineage: Eukaryota > Metazoa > Chordata > Mammalia > Carnivora > Hyaenidae > Crocuta > Crocuta crocuta. Next base: position 7,801,994 of record NW_027529174.1, on the reverse strand, counting down.
AGGATTGGAAAAAATAATATAAATTTGAAAGCAGCAAATTTATGTTTATACATAATTGGGTCCAGGCTAGAAATGATGGCTTGCATGAAAGCTGATGACAACAGAAATGGAGAGAAGTAGTCAGATTAAGAATTCAGATTCAGATTCAGTTTTGCTGATGTGGGATGTGAAACAAAGATTGACAAGATGACATCAAAATTTTTGACTGTTACCACTTACTTGAAGGAGAATACTATAGGAAAAACAGATTTGGTACAGACAAATCAAGAATTCAATATGGATATATCAGGTTTAGGTAAAAGTCGGATATGGGTCTGAAGGTCAGGGGAAAGATTCAAGTCACTGAGAGAACCTGGGGAATCTTTAATATAAGGATGGTAATTTAAAGACCACCTAGAAAGTGAAGTCATTGGGAAAAAAATAGTAAGTGTCCAGGGTCAGAGTTCTGGGGTACTTCAAGATTTAAGGTCAGAATGAGGGAGGGGACCAGCAGAGAGGACTGAAAGCAAGTAGCAATGAGACAAAGATATCAAAAAAAGATGCCCCCAATGCCAAATGAACAAAGTATCTAAGAGAATACAATGTGAATAACACAACTATGTAGTTTCCTTGTCTTCTCTCTGATCTCAGTGCCCTGCAGGAAAAACATTAGCTTATGTCGAAGTTAAATATTCCTCATGACTTTGAAATGTATGTAGTAGACTAGTGAATATCATGCCATCCTATTATGGCTTAGTTTGTTTAGGCTTCTTGATTCTTCCCCTTCTTCTCCAGCCTGTATCACTAGAGAATGACACTGGCTTAAGCACAAGCTAAAGAGACCACAGATTTTTCAAAAATCACACATCCTGAAAGCTAAATTTGTGAGCTTTGTAAAGCAAAATTAAATTGCAGGCATGTTATTCTGATGCAGTGACGAGAAAATGAGTCTTAGATGTAAGTAGGTTTCTTTTGTGCCAGCTCTGTGCAATGGACCTCTTCTGTATTTGTTTATTTTCTTATTTTTTCACCCTATTCTGTTAAATTTATTTTTAGCTATTGTTGGGCATCCTTCAGGAAAGGCAAATACTAAGGACTATAATCGAGTACAACCCAAAGGTTCTAAATAACAGCCTATTGAAGACATTAATGTCAAAGATAAAGCACCTTTTCTCCCAGGTGAATCAGATTCCCTCTTGTTAACTCCAGTAGTTTGTTGAGTCTTCCTTTGATATTAACTGCAGGGATTATTGGTATTACTGTTACAGTTTATGGTATGGGGTAAAAAGAAGAACAAGTGTTCTTTATCAGACACCACTGATATTGTTAAGATTAGTGTGACAAGTCTATCAGGAATGTCATGTGAGTTAATACAGGTAGATAGTAGAAGTGTAAATCTTTTAAAGCAATATCATGTGTCTCTATTTCTATTATCCATGATGGAAATTATGATGTATCTTACAATAGTTATTTACTGGCTTGGTCATGAAAGGAAAGTTGAAGCACACAAGGGCATGCATTCCTTGTCTACGAGTTATTTTGGGGACTTGCCATCAGTTTGTATAGAAGTCAGAGTTCAGTGCACTTGAAGAGACTAATTACTCAATGGTGCCTGACTCCTTCACCCAAACTTTGGCCTTCTTCCCCATATCAAATTTCCTTAGAAAAAAATGACTCATTACAAGGAAATAATATCAAAGTAGCCCCCACATCTTCAGAAAATAAGAACCAAAATAGGTAATTGTATCCCCAGACCACTAGCTATTTTGGTAAGATTTTATTATTGTTGTGGAAATAATTTTTTATGAATAAATAAGGTTAAGGAATGACTAAATTTATTTTTCTAAATTTTGTTGCATTTGTTATTTTAATATATAAGTATTTACCTTCTTACCTAAACTTATATATATGGTTTTGTATTTCCCCCAAATTATGTAAGCTCCAGTCTGCACCAAACCCTCAGCTCCCTGAGGTAAAATGTATTCATTAAAATCACATAGCTGGAAATGATAATAAGCAGACTTTGAAGCTAGGGCTGTTTGGTCTCAAAGAGTTCTTTCTATAGCACCATTACCACCTTCATCATTTAAACTTCAGTGTTAATGAATTTCATCTTCTCTTGAGAATAAATAATTGTGAAGAGGAGAGAAAAATCAACGAGGATTTTAGAGAAAAGGATATTATTAGGCATACAAAGAAGAGGCTAGAGGTACCTAAAGATAACCTATTCCTACTTCACAATTTTGCCTAGGCTTGTGCTACTGGTCTCATGTTATAGTGCTGGCTAAAAAAAAAAAAATACTCATTAAGTGTACATGAGTATAAACTTTTATTTGGTACTTACTCTTGCATTTCCAAAAATCTGACTATGGTTTCACAATTGGCATGCCCATGAGATCGTCCGATGGAAAATGAAAAATCTGCAGTACTATTTACAGAAATTTTTATCTCAGAGGTAACAACCTACTTTTATTTTTGGATGCCTTGTATTATTATGGTGGTTGTTCTATTGGTAAATGTACCCACCAGCAATTTTGTGACTTACACACCCAATTAATAAAATAAATAACTGAAACTATCATTAAGCATGCTAATAAGCCTACAGGATTATTTCCTAAAACAATTACGCCAATAAAACAAAGGTTAGAACAGGCAGATAGACAAGCCAATTACACTTTGAGATTTGATTTTTTTTTTTTTTTGAAGATTCATAGTTTCTCTGCTATTAAAGCTGGTGGAAAAGTCTTCCTCTGGGGACTACTTTCCTAATTCATTTGGTACCATGCTAGCACTGACAAAGAAAAACTGTACTATGAGCACAAGGTTCTATAATAGGAATAAACTTCAACACACCTAATCCACAGTTAGGGCAATTGAACATTGTATTTTTTGCCAATAGCAAGCAACAGGCACCTTTATGCTTTTATTAATGCAGCTCAGCTGATATGAACAGACAGAATTGAAAGAATTCAAAGTGCTTTATCATTTGCAGCCAAATTTCAATTTTCTCTTTCAAGTACAGTTGAATGCATTTTCTTTGCAACCCAAAGACAGAAGATCTTGATTACTATTGCAAGAATAATCTCAGCCTTTGTGTGAAGAATATAGGGAAAATAAATAGTCTCTCTGAATGATGTGTCAGCTTGTGAACTTACAAAATGAGATATATTCTTAGAGTAGGAAAATTAAATTAAGGTGAAATGGTACACCCATTAAAATGACAAATGAAGGCTTACTTTTGTAGGCCAGAGCTGCCTTCCCAATTGTCCTTTGTCCTTAGCTTCACCCTAGGGGCACAGACGACAGAACCAGAAACAAACAGGGTCAAGAAAGGGGCAAGTGTCTGGAAATACAGGTCACTCAGGCTGTGAGTCCTATCATGAACTGCTAGCTCAATTGTAAAATTAAGGTTCCAACCCCTTTATCCCCTGCGTTCCCCAACCACTACTCTTATTTCAAGTCTTTAGGCAGAAATAGAGTTGGTATCTCTCCAGAGTTCTTCTCATTTTTATCCACATATAAATGATCAATCCAACACCATCTCAGCTGGATTCTTTATAACAGGAGAATGCCAAGCATTCATCCTCTTGAGTATTAGGAAAAGCTGTATTTTTTGGTGTTACCTTTATTTGATCCCCAGTCATCAGATAAACATCACCTGGGCTTTTGCTAAGAAGCAGACTAGTCACTGCCTGCATTAACAGAAGACACATTTTGGAGCCAGACCATTATTGTCCCCTGTATTCTGTTTCCTCAAGCACCCCTCAGGATAACCCCTATGGCTGCCAACTCTGTACTGCTCTTCCATCACCATACACTCTCTTCTATCTCCTCTCTCTCACTGCTCAAATTTAATAGCTTATTCACAATTTATCTGACAAATCATTCTGCAATAATGGGTGACGGTGGTTGAATGTGCAAATTTATATATGAGTTCGGACCTCCCCCCATATCATACCCCATTTCATCTTGGATAATGCTTCAAACCAAGATTTAATGAGGATTTCTCAGACCTCATTTTCTTTTACCTCACTTCAAAATTTGATTTGCTAACCACAAGTTGTATAATCCCTGACAGCTGGGTTTTCTGTTTTTTGGTAATTCAAGTGCCTGACTTAATTTTTGACTGGTGAAGCATTGGCTTCAAACAGGCATCCCCTTCAAAGATGGCTCTCTTGAATAAACACATTGTCAGGGACGCATGGATGGCTCAGTCTGCTAAGCATCCAACTCTTGATTTTGGCTCAGGTCATGATCTCATGATTCATGAGTTAGGCTCCTGAGGTAAAGCCCCATGCTGGGCTCTATGCTAACAGTGTGGAGACTACTTGCGATTCTCTTTCTCCCCACACCCCCCCCCCCATCTCTAGACAGAGAGAAAGAGAGATGGAGAAGAGAGAGCAAGTCAGTAAGGGAGGGGCGGAGAGGGAGAGGGAGACAGAATCCAAAGCAGGCTGCAGGCTTTTAGCTCTGTCAGCACAGAGCCCAACACGAGGCTCAAACTCACAAACTTCGAGATCATAACCTAAGCCGAAGTCAGATGCTTAACCAACTGAGCCGCCCAGGTGTCCCATAAACTTAAAAAAAAAAAAAAGAAGAAGAAGAAGAAGAAGAAACACACTGTTAGCCACAAAGCTACTTAAAGAACCAGTTGATGCCCTATGCTTCTTTGTTTCAGAGATCTTGGTTGATTTCATTAACCATTCACTTGGGCTGCTTGTTTTTTCTCTTCCTGCACTTTAAATTCCCATACTTATGTTGTAAATTCACCAATAAACAGCTCTAGGCCCTCTTCCCTGAATCCCAATACAAGCAGAACCCCAAGTCCATGCCATTTCCCTCCTTCCCTCTCTTCTTCCCTCTGATCCTCCTCTGAACTTCATATGTAGCCCCAAGTGTGCCATGTAATTTCTAAGAATTTTAAGTAGTAAATCTTTTTTCAAAGTTTCTTCATGGTTATTCCAGAGAGCATCTTCCAGCCATAATAAGAACCACAAAGGCCAGTCCACCCACAATTCTGGTTATCCTTAGGCTGAGACTGGCTTCTAACACCACATTAATTTGGTATCACTATTTCTTCAGCTTCCCTAAGTATACTGGCTATGTTCTCTGACCTTCACCTCTGTTTTTCCTCCTAGCTCTCTTTGAGCTATTTCTCTAAAATCTACTTTTTGGCCTTATAACTCAGAAGGTTTACTCACTCACATAAAAGCCATCACCTTTAGACTGATGAATTCTCCTAACTAAAATTCCAGTAATATATGTTCAATGTCTATATAGAGATTTTTCCTCTGGATCTAGTCACTGGCCAACACCCAAATATGCATAAAAATTAATTTGCTGCCTTCCTGTACAAATCTGTATTCTTTTTTCAGAATCCTGAGGTTACCTCTATATTACCTCTTTCTTCCATTCATAAATTAAGTCTAGAAAAGACGTTGATTCTTCTTTTGAATTCTCTGTTCCAAAGGCCAAAATTAAATTAGTTGTTCTCATCATTTATTGCTTAGCTTATTCCAGTATTTCTCTAACTGGTCTTCCTGACACAAATCTCTTTCCATTCAATCTACCAATGGCAAATTTTCCTAAAATACTGTTTCTCATTCTTTTGCCTTCCTGTTTAAAAACTGTGATGACCCTACACTGCCCGTAGCATATTATCTTAAAGTCTCTGTTCTAACCTGATAGACTCACTGCTAATAGCATATCTCCTTCTGTTCTCTAATCACAGAAGTAACCAATAATGAATCACAGTGTACTTTAAAATTATCCTATAAAATCATGAAAAAGGGGTAGTTTCATCACTTCTTGTTTATCACTGTATGTCACTAGAAGAAAAAAATTAACATGCATTCAGAAAATGGCCTTAGTTCTCATTAGTATGCATAACTGATATGCTGTCTTCTTTCTTTACTTCTTATAAAAAGCAAAGCCCAACCCACATACCATATCCTCCACTCAACATTTTCAATACTTCAACCTGTACTGATCCTACAATCCTATACCGTACTTCATGTGACGTAGCTTTGTGTTTCCAGCTAGGTATTATAGTACCCTATTTGAAAAACCATCAGAATATTAAATAGGAATTTAAAAGAATTTGAATCTGTATAATTAGAATCTAAAAGATGAGTTAAGAAATGCAGCAAATAAGAGATTATCTTCTAACTACTGGATTTAGCTACTAGTAGACAATGAAGTCTCTGTGTGTTAGTAGGCATAAAATCCATTTTATAGAGCTCCTGAGAGAATGGAAACCTAGGTGCACTTCAAGGAAGACATGTGTGTAAGTGATATGTGTCCATATACATAATGGGGGGGGGAACTCTTTCACAAGGAAGAAAATGGGAGTTGTGAGCTAAATAGCCTTCCATGAGGAGAATATAGAATCCTTTCTGTAGATTTCAAGGGTCTTGACAGACATGACACCATCCAACCTAAATTTCAGCCACAAATTCATTTCATACATTAAATAAAAAATAATTTCCATTTTATTCTTTCTGAAACATGAATATAGGCATTTTTAATATCTTAAAATAATAAGCATTAATTATTATTACAATGTCAATCATTTGTAGAGTATTTGCTATGCCCCAGGTACAGTATTAACATCTTTATCCAGCAGAAATTATAAAAATGATATAACACATATAGGAAAATAAAATATTCCTGGATTTATCATTGTCCCAATGTATTTACTATAAAGTCAGAGAATCTTTTCATTTCTCCTTGAAAATATTTTCATATATTACAGGATTAAATCTGTAGCCATTTCTTCCCCCAAATTATGGTGCTAATTGCTCTGATCTAAAAGGATAATAAAACTTACCTTCCATAAAGACAAAAGGTTACATCCTGGGACAGGTACCTAGGTACTGGGTAAAAGTGCTAGGATGACTTAGGTATCTACATTTCATGCAGAAACGAGATCCAGGACTTAGAGGCCTCTCTAGGTCTGAGACACACAGAGCTATCTGACTTTTGGCGAGATTTTACTTACAGACCGACGTGTTATAGTTAGCAATCAGATCCATAATGTTTCCAAGAGGGGAAGAACAGGAGGGGAGAAAGACAGTTGCTTCCTTACCACTTAGGAAGCAGAGAAAAATTGTTTTTTCATGTTCTTCACCTATGGACAGTTTTGCTACTTAAGTTGCAATGTAGCATTATGTCACCACAAATGTTAAGGTCAGAGGCAGAGGTGCTTTTATTATTTAGGGAAATATGGGGCGCCTGGGTGGCTCAGTCGGTTAAGTGTCCAACTTCGGCTCAGGTCATGATCTCACCGTTCATGGGTTCGAGTCTCGCGTCGGGCTCTGTGCTGACAGCTAGCTAGCTCAAAGCCTCTTAGAGCCTGTTTCAGATTCTGTGTCTCCCTCTCTCTCTGACCCTTCCCTGCTCACGCTGTCTTTCTCTCTCTCTCTCAGAAATAAATAAAAACATTTAAAAAATATTATTTAGGGAAATCTGTCACTGATATAAAACACCATATGTGTACATTCAAAATAAAATAAATATAAATATTAACCTGAAACCCAACACAACGTGAACTTTACAGTCTTGGCAGTTCTGAAAATTCACATACACAACATATAACTTACTTTATTTCCACATCTCATTATAATTTCTGCCTCTGATAACTTAGCCTAATACAAAACTTCAATCTTGGTTGTTAAATCTAGACTTTTCCTGTGATTTCTCTCTGCTTTCAGAAAACCATATGTAACACTGAGGCATCAAGAGTGGTATGCACATGATCCTAGTTCATTTTTCTGGACATATCTTATGGCAATATAACTTGTCATACATTCCCTCCACACAGATATTAAACACAGGCTGTTAATGGAGTATGTAGTGAAATCGTGATGCCCTTGCTGATCTGATTCCCACCTCAGTTAGGAAACATAATCAAGCCTCTGAAATTTCGATTGAATCACTCTATTGTCCATTGACTTCTCATCTTGATAAAAGGAGGGGTGGGAAAGGTCAATAACTGGCACTCTTGATCAACTTCTGAACAATTAAAAGATACAAGGAAGTTGGCTTATTGAGAAATCAAAAATTTACCTCTATATCTGATGAGAGCAGATAGGGAAGATTGTGGTTTATCTATGTATTTTCTAGTACTAAATCCAAAATTAGACAGACTTTCTCATTCAGTATCAGCAGGATAGTATGGGGACAGCCATTCTCCTGCCCCTGTAAAAATGGTAAAATGGGAGAGCAGAAGCAGCTTCCTAAGGACAGCTCAATTCCCAACAAGGGGAGAAGAGACCTCAACCCCAGCCTCTTCTCAATTTACCAGATAACTCCCTGAACTACTCAAGTAGAAGTTAGAGGCCTAATATGTTAGGACAATGGATCGTTGTTATCACATAAAAGGATACATCAGAAGAGGGGGAAAAAACCATTCTACAATCCCTCCTACATATCAATATTCTACACCTTTCTATTCTCCTAAATCACCGGGCTTCATCATGAAGCTTCAGCTGAACCAAGGAATTGTCCCCCCAGGGAAAAGAATCAACAATCTATCAAGACACTACTGCTCCTACTCTCTTTTTGAGTAGCCTATCCTACCTGTGATTTTTGGTATCCTTCTGGACACTATTAGCAGTGCAGATTTTTGAGCTCAGAATCCTTCAAAATAGGCCAAAAACACATTAATTAAATGTGTAGCCATTCTATATCCAAAGCTGAAAATGTTTTCTCAATTCTATTTGCCATCCCAAATTATGAACAGCGTATTATCTACGATTTCTATCAAAGGTGCTAAAATTAGATCAAATGGCTTAAATTCTAAGAATAAAAGTCTAACATTATAGATATCCCAAATTTGAAAATAACCTCCGTAAACTATTAAATTCCCAAAGAGAAGTCTAAGTCCAAAGATTAAATTACCTTGACTGTTTAAATACAAAACAAATTAAGGTTCAAAGAAATTTATGTCTACAGTCAAATTCTCATTCCCTATAAGCTACAACTCCATGAAGTTAAAATCATACTACTTAGTTGAAAGTCAAAGACAAATATTTTCCTCACAAATTTCTTCTACTTCCTCTTGGTCAGTCACTCTCAATATCTAGGATAAGTATAGTTCTTTCAGGGATTCAGAAATTGCATCAGGTCAAAGACAAGTTTTTACTAACTACATTTTAAACAGTCATCTGGAAAAGAGATGAAGTTGAATCTTATAAGCTACAACCATTCATAAACTCAAAAGGAATCAAGGATTTAAATGCAAAAAGGAAAAAAAATGCAACCATGAAAGTACTAGAAGAAAACAGAAAAAATTCTTTTACAAATTGGAGAAAGCCATGTCTAAATAGGTAATAATTATATATTATACAATAGTAAAACAATAAAAAGGATCAAAAAACAAATGACCCACTTGGGGGAAAAAAATTGAAACTCACATCATAAGCAAAAGGTCCACTTCCCTCAATATATAAAGAGCAGGTAGGTATCTAACAGAAATAAAACACTAAAAGCTCCCTAGAAAATGAGCAAAGAGATGATAGCCAATTCACACACAAAAAAATTCAAATGGCCTTTCAACAAATGAAAAGACATTCAACTCATTCATATATTATTAAGTAGTAACTAAAAATTAAAACCCTGAAAACACATTTTTCACCTATCAGACTGGCAAAAATGTGAACATATCTGTTGATAAGGCTACAATGAAGCAGAATGAAAAATAGTAAAAGACTCATGGAATTTGGCAATATAGAAAAAATACTAAATATGCATTTATCTCTGATTCAGCAGTTCAACTGCTAAGAATTTAAATTTTTTTAATGTTTTATTTCTAAGAGACAGTGATAGAGACAGCGTGAGCAGGGAAGGGTCAGAGAGAGAGAGGGAGATATAGAATCTGAAGCAGGCTCCAGGCTTTGAGCTGGCTGTCAGCACTGAGCCCGAGGCAGGGCTTCAACCCACAAACTGCAAGATCATGACCTGAGCCAAAGCGGGACGCTCAACCAACTGAGCCACCCAGATGCCCCACAACTTCTAAGAATTTATATCATGGATACAATACATCTGCCAAGAATGAAAAGTATATACATTTATTTATTACCATACTATTTACAATTGCAGAAAAGTAGAAATCACCCAAATGTCCACCAAGAGACTGTTTAAATAAACCATAACTATATAATATGTGTGTATGTGTATATATACATAATATAGACTATATATATAAACTGTATATGTATATATAAAACTTAAAAAACAAACGTGACTAACTCATATAATACAATATTAATACTATGCAGCAGCAAAAACGAATGAGAAGCTCTCTATATACTGATAAGGAACTATTTCCAGAATATGAAGTTAAGTGGGGAAAAAAACCCAAGGTACAGATAGTGTATAAAGTTTGCTTTCTTTTGTAGTGAAAAGAAAAATTAAGAATATATATTCATGTTTGCATTCTTTGCATTTTAAAAAATGACACAAGGGGCATATACAGTGCATGACCTACTAAATCATTTACCTAACTAGTCTAACTTCAGCCAGACTGTCTGGGTCTGTCTCTGCCATTTACAAATTAATTAACTTTTTTGGGCCTATCTATAAAATAGGAAATATAGGAATTCTTACATAATAGGATTGATAGACAAATAAATAGCTAACATTTGCAAAATACACAGGTCAGTATTGGGCACTAAGTAAGTATTAGAGACTTGTTTGTTAAACTAGATAAGTAAAATGCAAAGTGGAGAAAAGATTCATCAACGTATACTTTTCTTTATATCACTTTGCTTTTTGAACTACTAGTTTTGTATAGTTCAAAAACAAGAGTAAATGGATATATAAACTTAACAAAACTGGCCCCATACCTATGAAGTTTAAATACAAGCCATTCTCAGAACAGATTACTCCCCAAAACACGGTGTTCCTAGAAATCAGAACTGAATGACATCTAAAAGAAGAAAGGAACTGGAAATATTCTTGGTTTCAGTCAACTAGGATACTTGTCAGTTTGTGAGAGTAGCAGGTTCCAGAAAACTTCTATTAAAGCTTTAATTCTGACACTATAGATTCATCCTATCTAGGGACACAATGTACTTAGCATACTGTTGTCTCTCACAGAATGGTATTTGAGACATTCTTGCCTTCCAGAAAACTTTCAAAATTTTCAAACCGAATCTCCAAATTGTATTTGAAAGTACAGTATTTTTCCACCGCAACCTATTTTAAAAACCTCTTGATTTCCGTTCCTTCGTTTAAGCTCCTGTTTCTGGCACTCTGGTACTGCTGGAAGTGGACTCTGTATTAGGAAACAGGGCCTACTAACTTCAGTAAACAGGTATCTTCAATCCTGTACCAAATGTGGCGCTTTCCACCACCTCTTGTTATGGAACTGCAAAGCTAGTGGGGCCTGCCTCTTAGAGACAGTTTCTGTCTTAATCCCATTTGTTTCCGCTGGCAAATCACTCTCAACAGATTCCTGAACAGAGGCTTCAACTGATGCTTCTGAAGCCTGAGCCCCTAGAGGCCCACTAAGACCTAATACCTTTTCCATGTGCCCCTCCAGGCACTGTCTTTCATCACCGAATTGTTCAGACCTTGAATAGCATTTTTTTTGCTACATATTTTTCTGCAGCAATGAAATGCCTCTATCTTCATTTTCTTCCATTCTCTTCTACACTTTTCAGTTTAAACTTTTTAACTTTTTAATTGTTTAGAAAGTTGAGTTATCTAACTGCTTCATCTATTAATTTGGTTTCTTCAAAACATACAGGATTACTGCTGATTGCTGGAAATAAATATTTGGCTTCCTTTTTATCCTTTTTAGACATTCCTCTATTTATTAAATTCCAGAATCATCTCTAAAAACAATGATGAAATCATTCAACTCTGAGTTTACTAAAAGCATCTATTCTTAAAAAACATTTTTTTTTCTCCTCCACTTCCCTGGGATGCATAATTCCCCATAGCAACTTTGCTCCCATCAACATGAATCGTCCCCATCCAAGCTTGGATCTAACTCACTCTCTTGCCTGGCTCCTTTTAATATGCCCGGTCTTGCTGAGTCTTGTCTCGAGTTCTAATTCTTGGCCATGTTCTTTCTAAGCACAAACCGTACTTCTATACAAACCTATAATTACTATATTCCCTTAAAAATCACCGAATGGTACTTTGTGCATTCTACAGGTCTTCTTAGTCTTTCCCAATCTTTAGGATTCTGTTCTATTATTTTTTCATCACTCCTTATCTGAGATCTCTCAGTACTTTTCTGACTTTTGGAAGGAGTCATTGAATTTGAGATCGTCCCTCTTTTTGATTAACATGAGACCTAGCCCCCATTTCAATCTAGTAACAACTCAACACCTTTCCCTTTTCCAATACTCTGTTGAAGAGAATTTAGGCCCCCCTGCCCCAAACTCACCATTTCTCTCATACAGATGCCTACTTGAACGTCAAATTACTTTCTATGTCACCTTTGTCAAATTTGCCCCCTAATTTCTCTAGTTTTTTCCTAAAAAGGTTTTATTTTCCTCCGGCCAAATTTTTTTCTTCGGTTTCCAGTTCTTTCTATTACTCCACATTAACCCTGAAGCACACGTGACTCTAACACCTTAAATTCCTGAGCAAGATCAATTACTAGGAGCCAGAAGGGCATTCCAAGCACAACCCTTTTTTTGCTCACTTTCTAAGCCACCTTTTTTGCAACACTTTACCATTTTTCATCCTCAATTTAAGGAGAAGGTATCGGGGCGCCTGGGTGGCTTAGTCGGTTAAGCGTCCGACTTTCGCTTAGGTCATGATCTCGCGGTTCGTGGGTTCGAGCCCCGTGTCGGGCTCTGTGCTGACTGCCAGCTCAGAGCCTGGAGCCTGTTTCAGAGTCTGTATCCCCCTCTCTCTCTGGCCCTCGCCTGCTCACGCTGTCTCTCTCTCTCTCTCCTAGAAATAAATAAACTATTAAAAAAAAAAAAAGGAGAAGGTATCTGCTCTTTACAGTAAGCTCCCTCCCCATTCTTCTTTAATTTGAAATTCATCAACCTCCTCTGAATGGAGTCCCAAGTTTGAATCTCAGCAATCAACAGTCATAGTCAAATTGTATGGATTTATCAAATTGAGAGCCACCTGAAATCAAGAGGTAAGAGCAACTTTAAAACCTACAGACACGTCATATGATTCCAAGATTTGTTCTTCCAGCACTCCTTCCCTCGACTCTGAAGAGGAGCCACAACATAAAAGCGATGAGAATCTGAGAAGACTTTCTATGCCACTAGCCTAGGCCTGACACTAATCACTTCCAGCAGGTACACCTAACTCTGACACCTAAAAAAGGCTGGTACATGAAAAGGGCTTGCTTTATTACCAAAACTGTCTCAGACAAGGCTGCTTAGAAAAAATTATATATCAGAGTTTAAGGTCAGGCACCAGTAACAATTTGACTAGGATGCATTGAGTACGGATTATCTCTGTACTTATCGTCAGGATTTGCTTGCTGAGTACCCCCAAAGCTTGCCTGCATTCGGTCTCCAAACCAACGGGCATTTACTTGTGTACAGTCAGCCACTCCCTAGTGCGGAAAAAAACGCCCTAAGCTGGAACGACCCACCACCACGGAAAATACGTGGTCAGTGCCTGGTCCAATATCATCAAAGTTTAATCCCTGCCACGTTAGCCACGCCACAAGCATGCTCGAAGCCCTACTCCACGCACTACAACGCAGAATTCCTCTTTTTTGGGGTGTAAGGAGAGCCCGACAGGTACACGTCTCTCTTTCAGAAATAAAAGTAAAGCGGCAGGAAAACCAAACTATTCCTTTAAAACTGCCGGAGAAAATATTGAAGACCGTGGCTTATAAACCGCAGGCGTACTGACTGCGAACGCCAGCACTCGACTTACCCACGACGCCGCAGGCAGCGCCCAACCGACGACGGCGACGATGGCGCCGAGGTAAAGCCGACCGGCAACCTCACAGCCTGGAGGGGCGGAGCTAAGGGGGCACTTCCTGTGGGTAGCTCCGCCCTCAGAGGAAAGAAAGAGGCGGGTCACAACGGCAACGCTCTCTTTTCAAATTGACCAATCAGATCACCGGAAGAAGCGCAAAGAGCACCGTTAGTCGTATCGCTCTTACGTATGTCCCTCCATAGTAAAGGGAGCGGTTTGTGAGTTTAGTGTTCCCGCTCCTAGGTGTAATGCAGGCTCTCCTGGAGGATTTAACTTCCCTGTCACAGCCATTTCGACAAGCTCCATGGCTCTCCTGGGTATATCTTCATCCCTCTTGGTCACGCGAGAACTTTGAGATTGCCTGCAACCGCAAAGCGAGCTGCAAGTCCGCTGTGTATCTCACCTCTCCTAAAGATGTCAGGTTACTAGTTATGGTCACCACATAATATATTATCCAAACTAGGACACTTAAAACGTGAAAATAAAATTAATTAAAATTATAAATTTTGGGGACACTTGAGTGGTTCAGTTAAGCCACCGCCTTTTGATCTCCCCTCAGGCCAGTGAGGACCCTGCTTGGGAATCTTTTTCCCTCCCTTTGTAGTTACATCTAATTGCATATATTTTGTTCATTCACAGAGCTTAATCTCAAAAGTGAGAAGGGACACACCGTGCTTAACACTTCTTATAAGTCTGTCTCCTGTATCTCTGAATAGTAACGGCGACACCCCACTTAGTAGTTTAGATCCCACTCAGATATCCAAGTTGGAAATTAGGGAAGACTGGAACACTCAAAAGAAGATTCTATCAGTCACCAGACTGGATCTTTTCTCCATAACGGAATATGATGAAAAATTAAACTTGAGGGGCGCCTGGGTGGCTCAGTCAGTTAAGCGTCCAACTTGGGCTCAGGTCATGATCTAATCCTGAGTTAGAGCCCGTAGGGCTCTGCGCTGACAGCTCAGAACCTGGAGCCTGCTTCGGATTCTGTGTCTTCATCTGTCTCTCTGCCCCTCCCCCACTAACACTCTGTCTCTCTCTCAAAAATAAACATTTTTAAAAAATTAAACTTGAGAAGAGGAACAGCAGTGAAGGGAAAAAGATGAAATGAACATGGAATAGGTTTCAGGGAGTCGTTTATGGAGACTTTTGGAGGCAGAGATATGGAGGTGGACAGTGGAATATGGGAAATGGACAGGACATAAAAGGGTATTTTAAGACGTATTTATTTGTATTACATTAATATACTTACATTAATTATAAATATAATACTGTAACCCTATGATTAGGATAAAAATAGAACCAATGGAATTTAGGATGAAATTCCATAAAATTATATGTCCTGATCAAAAAAATGGTTCAAGTCTAAAATAATTATCTAGCTACATTCACACTTAAAAGATGTGTTTAATCTATGATACCAGGCTACACATCCCTATTAGCTTGACCATCTTCATGATTCTTTGAGAGACTCTACTTCATGTTTCCTGGAAAGTTTGGGTTTGTTGTTTTTTTTTTTTATTTAAACTCATGGTTTGCAAGTTATTTGATAGAACTGACAACTCCATTTATTTATATCATAAGAACTTCTCATTTATATAGATTCTCTAAAGTTGTGAAATTGCACCACCAAAACTAAAATTTTCCTTGTTTCAAATTTCCACATAAATGGCTCAGTGGCCAGCCCACTATCAGGCCTGGAGTACATTAGCTGACTAAGGGGACAGTTAAGAGGATGGTGTAAAATTAGCAGGACACAATATCTTCATTGTCACAATCCCAAAACTCAGAGTCCCTTTTCTTAATTGTGTTGCTGTCTTTAGCTAAGGTTTAGGAAGAAGCTGCTTTGCCCTGGTAGTTCTTTTCCCTAGAACCTGAATGACCTCTAATTTTTACATCCTGCTGACAGAAACATATGTGACCCAATTTTCTCAGAGTCTTGTTTCGTGTGTTATAAATGGAGAGATATGTATTCTTTATAGATTTTATTGTAAGATAAATGATTCTTCTTCTACATCCTCTCCTCTGGATTGGTGTTTGACTATTAGATAGTGACAGTAGACACAAAAGCACACCAAATGACATGGGTGAAAGGGAAATAATAGCTTGAACCATTTTTCATAAACTGAAACTCTGTACTGAGTGTAAAGCTAATTACTCAAAGACTTTTAAAATATTGCAATATGGATAGTTGAGGGCCAATAAATCTAAATTCCACAGTGGTTTTCAACTACCAAAAGGCATGAAATGTTGAAATTCACTAAACAGGCCACTAATAATGTTAATACATTGTAAAGAGAGGTAAGGTCTATGTTACCTCTGCTTGAAACTGAGAGGACTCGCTAACTACTCTAACCTGTAGAATACGGTGCCAGTGCCATATTTCTGCCAGTTTGTAGGATAGGCATTAAAAGACTTACTATTTCCACTTTCCATCTCTTGAAATGCTTGCTCTGGGAAAGCCAGCTGCCCCGTAAGAATATTTCTTACCTATGAAACTTTATGTCATGACAAAGCCCAATATAGCCACCTAAAGAGAGAATTCCTCAAGTAGCCACCCTGATTGTGGCTCTCTCAGTCCTAACATCAGGCCTGTGGGTGAAAAACACATTCCTATGACTCCATCCTGCTATTTGACTGCAACTGCATAAGAGACTCCAAGTGCAAATCACCAGATAAGCCAACAGAACAATGAAATAAAAATAAATAAATAATAATAAAAAATAATTTGATTTTAAAAAATAAATAAATAAATAAATAAATAATAGTTGTTTTAAGCCACCCAAATTTGAGGAAGTTTGTTAAGTAGCAATAGATTACTGGGATAACACCCAACATTAATTGAGCACTTAACTATGTGCCAGGTACTTTTCAAAACATACTCACATGAGGGGCACCTGGGTGGTTCAGTCGGTTTAGCGTCTGACTTTGGCTCAGGTCATGATTCCACAGTTTGTGAGTTTGAGCCCTGCATCAGGTTCTGTGCTGACAGCTTAGACTGTGTCTCCCTCTCTCTCTGCCCTTCCCCTACTCATGCTCTGTCTCCCTCTCAAAAATAAATAAACATTAAAAATTTTTAAAAGATATATTCACGTGAATCAATTATTTAAATATTAAACCACTGCAGATTATTATCCTTACTTGACAAATGAGAAAACTGAGTAGCAGTGAGATTAAATAATATGCCTAAAATCAGACACTATGAAAATGACATTAGAATCTAGAGCCCCTGGACCACCAAACTCCCCTAATCTAACCTCTCAGTAGTAAGTGAAGCAGTATATTGTCATATAACATATCTCAGTTTGTAGTCTCCCATTTGCAGCATCTTGTGTTTGCTCGCCTAATAATTTATGCCAACATCCATCAAAAATATTTTCAGCTTCATCATACCAGATGGTAAGATGTATCAAAACTATGAAGACACTATAAAGAAAGATTAAATTTGAAAGTAAAATCAATACCATTAATATAAAAATATGTCTATATCATACACATATGATTTGATCACTTATATAGTATCAGGCTTTCTCCATCAAAAGAGAAAAATTAAGAAATACTAAGTATAAAATAAGATTCAACTTGTATATCATCTCCTAGCCATACAATATTTCCAGCATACATCGTGTAGTTTTAAGAGTAACAATGGGGAAACCTGAGTGGCTCAGTAGATTAAGCGTCTGACTTTGGTTCAGGTCACGATCTCATAGTCTGTGAGTTCAAGCCCCATGTCAGGCTCCGGGCTGACACGTCAGGGGCTGGAGCCTGCTTNGGCTTTCTCCATCAAAAGAGAAAAATTAAGAAATACTAAGTATAAAATAAGATTCAACTTGTATATCATCTCCTAGCCATACAATATTTCCAGCATACATCGTGTAGTTTTAAGAGTAACAATGGGGAAACCTGAGTGGCTCAGTAGATTAAGCGTCTGACTTTGGTTCAGGTCACGATCTCATAGTCTGTGAGTTCAAGCTCCATGTCAGGCTCCGGGCTGACACGTCAGGGGCTGGAGCCTGCTGCGGATTCTGTGTCACCATCTTTCTCTCTGCCCCTTCCCCACTCACTCTGTCTCTGTCTCTCAAAAATAAATAAACATTAATAAATATTTAAGATAACAATGAAACATCAAAGGTAAAATAAAATACTAGATCACCTATGATCTGTTTATAGCCAAGAATAGTTAGGAATTCCCCAAGAGGAAGGCATGTTAATACAAGGGACACAAAATTTAAAGTGTTGATTTTGCTTTTATACACTTTATATCCTTGGAGTATTTCCACCCTTACTCTCTTTTTCCTTCTACAGCTTCCTTTCTATCTTTAAATTATTCTTATATAATAATATAAAGATCAGTTTGTATTCAATGGAAGTCATTTCTTACCAATTAGGCATCAGATAAATGGTTTTAGTTTTGTATTTCTATCCACAATACCGACAACACTCAATAAGGCTAGTTAAAGCAGCAATGGCAATTAGTATGCACGGTAACATTATACTAAGTACCTATGTTTCTATGAAAATAATTCAGGAACAAGGACAACAAGCTTAAATATATATCACATCATATTAATTGAAAAAGACTCATTATTCTGTCCTCTCCATTATCTAAACTTATTTTCTGTGCCCCAAGGTTAACTATTAGTTGTACAAGACTTGAAAATTGATCTAGAAATAGTGGAATGGCATCCCTGCCTTTTAAAGTATTTCATTTCATTATACTCCCTACCAACTTTAAAAACCATTGTGGAACTCTGCTCAAAATACTTTTTACCGGTGTTTCATTGTTTCTCACTGTTTCTCACCCTTTTACCTCCTTGAGAACATACTTTTCTTCCTCCTCTCACTACAGGAAGGAGTTTGGCACATGGTAGCATGCCAGTAGCAATGCACTACTATACTATTACTAAAATAAGGTTTTTTAGAACAACAATGTAATGTCAATTCTGAAACCAGTGGAACCAATTCTATCCCACAATTACTTACCTGAACTTTTATTTCAAAACAATTTGTATTGTCTGAGGAAGGCATGTTTTGTAATTCAAAGCATGATTACTGTCAAAGAATGACAAATTTATTTGAGCACTTAAATGACAAAAATTCTCAGGGGTATAAAGAGGAGGTTTCAACCATGATATAGTGTGAAACTGATCCTTTTTATTTTCTATATATATTCTCTTACCAAGTGGTATGTGAGGAAAAGACAGGCAAGAACTGTAAAGTTATATTTATTATCGGGGCGCCTGGGGGGCTCAGTCAGTTGAGTGTCTGACTTCAGCTCAGGTTATGATCTTGTGCTTCATGAGTTTGAGCCCTGCGTCTGAGCTGTCAGCACAGAACCTGGAGCCTACATGGGATTCTGTGTCTCTTTCTCTCTCTGTCCCTCCCCTGCTTGTACTCTGTCTCTGTCTCTTAAGAACAAATAAACATCAAAAAAAAATTTTAAGTTATATTTAAGTTATTGAATTTATTGTTTAAAAAAAGAAGATATACAACCTTACAACTTTGAAATATGTACATTTGAATCCTCCAATTTCTGTCAGGTAAATATCAGTTTTATGATTATAGAGCTATAATAACACCTTTAATTGAGAGCATTAAAAATGGTTGTTTTGGCCACAGTACACAATCTTCAATTGAAATTCTATGAAGTAATTTGTTTTGCCTGCTTCTTTTAAGTAATTATTATTTTATCAAGATGCATGAATAAACTGAAAACTACTGTTGGCATACTGTCCCCTTTGGCAACCAACTAAATTCAAATTACTCAGTAAACTAAACCTACAAATTGACAAACACTATGTTAGGAACCTCAGTTTGTCATCAGACAATAGGCTTATTGATTTTAATCTTGTCAAACTTAAACCTTAAAACTGTAAACTTTGTATCATGGCCTATTCATTTTTTGCCCAAATATAGTCAATACAAATTTTTATTTATTTTACAAATAAAAAACAGATCTGTTATCAAAAATTATAATTTCATATGAAACATACTACAAAAGAGTAGTAGGAGAAATGGATTAATTCCACTAAGAAGAATCCGAGATGGCCTCAGTTAGTGGAAATATTAGTGCTGTGGTTTATAGAAGGCTGTCAACAAGGGCAGGAAAAAGGCAGTTGAGGCAAAGAATTTAGCTTGAAAAGGCACAAAGGGAATTTCAGAGAATGTTTGGAAAATTTCATATAGTCCTGAATGGCTACATCATAGAACAGTTGGGTTGTGTTAGACCCTGAATGTCATGGTAAGGAATTCCTTTTTTTACCCAAAGGTGATGGAAGCCAAAAGAGACACTAAAGGCAAGTGTGAAATGAACAGAAGTATCCTGACATCTGCACACAACATGGGTGGGGCTGAAGAGATGAGCCCAAGGAGCCAGAAATAAGGCCACCACTTGAGCAGAAATGCAAGGAGTAATTGTGTAATGGAAAATGAATTACATATTACTCAACCTTTATAAGGAATGCCAGCATTTTAGGTCTGCTCTTTGAGGGAGTATTCGAATAATTCAATTAGCACAATCTCTACAGGGCATTTTCAATTCAATGTATGGTTTATTCTTAGAGTGGCCAGAGGTGGTATTCTTTTCACAATACAACCTTTTCCAAAATAAAGAGTAATAGCTTTTTACTTCATATTTGTTTTTCTCCTAAAAGAAACCTTAGACTTAGTCTTACTTATGAGTGAAAAATATATTGTTCTCATTTATGTTAGAGTGTTACATATTGTATGATGTATTGGTTAGAAAAGTATACACTTGAAAATATACAAAAATGGAATGATGCCTTTACCTTTTCCATTTTGCATGCAGAAGAAAAGGGATTTTTGTTCTCTCCATGGCACTCCTGGGGATACCATAAGCTATGAGGGAACGAGTTTTGATACCATACTATGTTATGTTTACACTACGGACTAGTAGGCAAAATACAGGAAACTGAAGTCAAGGAAGAAATAGAAATGTATCAGAATGTTGGAATAATGTGCCAATGGAGATATTGTCCCCTGTTAAGAGTACACATGTACCAGTCTGTTTAGTTTTCAAATGATAAATGCACATGGAGTATCTTGACAATAATATTATTCCACAAGCAGACATATGGTCCTTACTTAATAAATGATGCCACTGATTAGCACTTATCTTAACACTAATGATACAAATTCATGAATCCATTTGCCTAGAATACCATGTCATTTTTTCTTGTGAGAGAAATTAATTTTCAGAATGCACAGGAGGTGATAATATTGGTTAGGTAACATGACAACCGAGTTCATGATTACTGAACCACCCCAGTGTTTTTCATAATCAAGTGGCCAGGAGTGATCTGAGCTTCCAATTAGTCAGAAAGAAAATTAACTTTTAACTATCCTGTTTCAAAAATGAACTGTGTAGAAATTATTCACAGATGATTGAAACAAATGAAGTTAGTATAATTTAAACAATTGAAGTAATCCAGTTTGAAAAGTCATAATACCTCTACATGTTCCATTAATTTATTTGTCCTACATCTCTATTTATACTTGTGTTTGAAAATAGTTCTGTTTGATTTTTACTCTCTCTTTCTTCTACATTATTCTACACCCTCTATTATCAGCATTGAATATTATATAATATTATATTGAAAATGAAAGGGAGGCACTTTCTATCTAGTATTCAGTTCCATTGGAAACAGGATCTGGTGATCAGTGTGACTTATAGGGGGAAAAAAGCATTGCACAAATCACAATAAAGGTGCTACACACTTTAAATATTAAAATTTTAATAGAAATGTCCTCCTAGGAGTAGAGAATCGCCATTAGTTTGGGCTGATATAACATAACACCATAGACTAGGTGGTTTAAACAACAGAAATGTATCTCTCACAGTTCAGAAGCTGGAAGTCCCAAGATCCGGGGACCAGCACAGTCAAGTTCTTCCAGGCTGTAGACTGTCAGCGTCTCAGTGTATCTTCACATGGCAGAGAGTACAAAGGAAGCAGGCTCGAGTGACTCTCATAAGGGCATTAGTCCTATTCATGAGGACTCCACCCTCATGACTTCATCTAATCCTGATTACCTCCCAAAGGCCCTATTTCCTAATAGCTTCATATGGGGATAGGGTTCAACATATGCTGTGTTAGGGAGACATGAGCATTCAGTCCATAAGTGAACAAATACAATTAAATATGGAAGGGATTTAATAAATATGTCATAAAAGTGAACAACAAAAGAATACTACACGCACTATGTATTTTATTAGTTATGTATCCATACAGGAACGTGTGTGTCTGTGTCTGTGTTGTGGAAAATCTGTGGTCAATTTTTTCTTTCAGATACGTTCTCTTTTTTAAATGGTACAAATCAAAAAGCCTGAATTTTCAGAAAACATCTGTTTCAGAACAAGGAGGGTTATGTTCAGAATATTTCATGATACATTATAAAATATAAACACAAAACTAAACTTTCATTAAGAGCATCAGAGTGTTCAAAGCATTTCATCTTATCAAAATAATTACAGCTACTCTTCTGAGCTAGATATTGAAAAGCATAAGCTCACAAAGTTTTATACTTTAACCTCATTCAGTTTCTTAGAAATTTACTTTGGGCTCACGAGTTAGAATTAAGTCATAGATTGCTATACTTTATGCATTTTGATGCATCAGAATAAAAAAGACATGTAGATAGATTTGACATCCTTTAATCAATCAAAACCACATACGTAAGGTTTTTATTACACCACATCAGATATCATGGGCCCTGTAACTTTTCTTCAGGTCCATATCACGCACAAATAATTTTCCTGACCATGAAAACTTGGCAAAACTACAATCTAGACAATAGTATTGGTCACACAGAGAATGAGAGGTAAGTGAAAACTAGGAATATTCATGAATGGGGCAAGACTTCAAAAGTGAAATATCATGTCCAAAACAATACTGTGACTAATTTAAAAGAAGTATATTTATATACAGAAAAATGTTCTTAAACCAGAAAACAATTCCAAAGATATTTATGTTTATTGTTCTAAATTTAAATAGAAAAAAATGCATTAGATACAGTATTTGCATTTTAATGCTCCCAGAGTTTAGCTCCAACACACTTATCTTAAAATATAAGTATCTGTGATCAAATTTTATAGAAATTTAAATCCTTATTCTTTTAAATACTCATTCTCTAGTGGAAAGTCAAAACCTGAGTTATTCCAGAATGTTATGCTCACATATAAGTTTTGTTTTAAGAAGCAAAGGAAGTTTATTACCATGAATAGTAAGTTTAGCTTTGAGAAGCAAGAGAAGTTTGCTTTAAGGTCATGAAAAAATA
This sequence comes from Crocuta crocuta, assembly GCF_008692635.1. Lineage (NCBI taxonomy): Eukaryota > Metazoa > Chordata > Mammalia > Carnivora > Hyaenidae > Crocuta > Crocuta crocuta. Next base: position 7,778,807 of record NW_027529174.1, on the reverse strand, counting down.
ATTTCCTAATGAATCATTTTAAAACACGAAACCAATATTTCCCTTCTTTTTAAATCAAATTTTCAAAAACCTGGGGATTAAAGAGTATACATATTGTGATGAAAAAATAAATAAAATGATAAAAAACAAATTTGCAAAAATAAAATCATACTATGTGTTCTTCACTATATCATGGTAATACTCTTACATAAAATAAAATCATCAGTTTCACAGGGTCAAATGTGACTTCTATAAGCTCAAGAAATAAGTACTTTGTAAGAAAACTGTCTTCTCATATAATCAAACACCAGTATCTCTTGAGAAATTTTAAACTATTTAAACTATTACACTTTATTAATTACTACTCTGATTGAGCAAGAATAATGAAGCTCAAAGGATAACAAATTTAGTTTTCATGATACATTAAAATATGCATTATTATTTTTCGATACTCCCATAATGACGAATATTTTTAATTGTGCAATTACACAAACAATTTAAAATTATTCAAAGAGCAGGCAGATAAGATGTTATCCCTCAGTTTGTGTAACACTACAATTGAAAAACTAAACAGAATATTTTTTTTCTTCTTCAGTTCTCAACATTTTTAGCATAAAATTGTTAAGGAGCTTTCATCATCAAAGGATAAACAAGCAGACAACTTAACCTCCTATTTACTATAGCCATTCAATGTCTTATAGCACAAAGTATGGCTTTGCCATATGACTGGATCAAAATCCATTTGGCTGGATTTTGATTCATTTTCCAGTAAAACTCCCTTAAAATTATAAAACCCTATCTCATCAACCACCAATAATTTTACATATCTAGAAATACAAAAGTTCTGGTTGATGTATATTTGAACCAGGAAAACAGTACACATAATCAGTAAAAGGAAAACATACATGCTTCACTCTATCAGCACACATCTTGCATGGATGGAATACCGCATACTGTTCACAAATACAAAAGACTGAAAGAGAATATGTCAGTCAAAGGTTAACTGCAATCATAGTTATTTCCTACCATTATAATTTCTTTTGCTTCCCTTAAAGGGAAGGGTTTTCTATTGACTGTGTTATCACAGATTTAATCCAGTTTTCTTATCTGATTCCAATGACATCTGATCTACAAAAGGGAAAAACCACACAGCTCTGGTTGCCAGCAAAAACATATCAGTAAAAGATACTCTGGCCAACCCCTGGCCTAGTGGAAATATAAATGATAGATGGTGATTCAGCTTAAGATGGTAAAATAAAAGCATTTATAATTTACCGCTCTCCAATGAAATCCTTCCAAAAATAACATAAATAATAAAAAATTGAAAAAAAGAACAAAATGAAACCACATGTGTAATTATAAGTAACTGACAACAAACTATGATAAATAGCTTTCAAGCAGGGACGTGTTTTGTACTAAAAGGAGAAAAGACATTCATTGACACATATCTTGGATAGGATATAGATTGCACTAAGTGTCACGGTTCTGAGACATTCTTCAAAGACTGTTTGAAGCCACCATGAGATGCAAAGTGGACAGAAAGAAAAACAAAATCTGTCTTTAGAGATTTCCAATTATACATCCTCAAATGGTGGAATAGGGGGGATAAGGAAAAAAATGCAGACAGACTACGTATGATAGTTGTGAAACAGCCTGCTGGATACTAGAGACGACCAGCATTTAAGTGGGAGGTGGGAGGAAGAGGAGACAATCACTAGAGGGCTAACAACACAAAGAAAGTAAAATCAAGGGAGTTTTACATTGTGAGCCACGTGGAGCACCAAATGTCAAAAATAAAGAAAAATATGGTCCCTGGGCAAAAACTAAAACAGATTTGGGGAGGTGGGCTTGAAACCTGAAATTTAAATAGCTACTGTGGGCTGCTCTGATTCATTCTCCTACCACTGCCCACATAGAGTTCAGTAAATAGCTGGCTTCATTCAGTGATTAATAGAAAGAAATCAGCCTGAAACATAGGCAAAGGAAGCAAAACTGCAATGAAAAACCAAAGGAAGTTCATACCAGAGAATTTTTTTTTTTCAGGAAACAGAGGAAAAGTTTATATAAGTAGTTTTTTATAGTCTCAAATAAATTATAGGCATGATCTCATTAATAGAAGAGCGAAAAGCTCAAAGATACAATGCTTTAACAAATTGTAAGAATAGTAGAAAGAAATGTAAACATGAAATAGCACAGACCAAGAAAGCAATGGGGAAAAAAAACCATTATGAAGTTAAAAAATACATAAGAGGTTACAAAATAGAATAAACACAACTGAAAACTTGCTTGGGCTATGGTTGACAAATTTGACAACAAATTTAAAAATACAAAAATGATTATTAACAATATAGAGGTAAAAGAGATTTAACACTATAGCTCTCAGAAAGAAAAATTATTTAGACACGCTATAGGAAAAAAAACTTTCCTGAAATAAAGACTGCAATGTGGAATAAAAAGACATAGAGTCTCCAGAATCTCTTGCTTGATTCAATACTAAGTTACAACAATCTCTCCAGTTTTACCCTATTTTTTTAATTATGAATTTAGATAACATAAATTTAATGTTTTTTTAAATTATTTAACAACATTCACAAATGAAATATTTGCCTCCTAAATTTATGAAATTCTGCCTTTTAAAACCTCACTCTATTCTTCTATACAAATACATATCTCTACAGAAGTAGCTGGCATGATATTCATGAAATATTCACACTTTCTTGGTGGTGGAACGTTGAGATTGTAAATTTCTGCAATGCCTGCCTTCATTTTTAACAATTACATATCATTTTCATAAATGACAATGAAGTCATTGGGATTTAAAAAAAGAAATGGAACTCAAAGATGAACTGAGAGAGAAAAAAGAAAAAAACGAGACTTCTCAATTCTTGTATTATCGCCAGATTCCCGGCCCTTCATTCCATAGCTCGTACAGCAATCAAGTGATTTCTCTAAAATAGAAGCATAGCATATTCATTTTCATCTTATTATACTGCAAGATTTTCAATAGACTGCCACTAATCCAGGATCAAATCCAATCTCTTTAGTTTACACAAAACTCTCTAATCCAGCTCCAGCAGGTCTTTCCAACATCGACATCTTTCACTTCCCTTAATTTATCTTCTTCCTCCTACTACCTGGAACAACTTGTAGTAAGAGTTCTTCAGGCTTCAGACGGTGGGAAATAAATGTGCCCTCATTATTTGTTTCTTTGTTTTCAGAAGGGGGCAAAGGGACTGGAACGCCAAATTATTCCCCACAATTCAGTTCAATATCATCTCTGTGAAGCCTTCCCTGCCATCACTCTTTTTTCCACCCTATAAACAAAGTTATAAAATTATGTGCATCCTTTTCCACCCTCTGTATCATCACCATGCTGAACGATATTAAAGCCTCATGCAAAAGAAAAAATATTAATACTGATACTATATTTATTAAAATTTGGGTATTTTGTTAATCATGGATTTTGCATGAATTTTGATTTTTTAATACCCTTTCAAAACATTATGCATGTTGATTACTATTCTATATATTTATTTGTTATGCATACTTTTTGTGCTTCAGATGCGGGCTCACTCATATCACCCTAGTCTTAGCCCTCGTCTATACTACTGAAGCACTATTACAGTCCGCAGCTACTCATCTACACATCTATTATCACTGCTAGAGTGGGACCACATAAAAGGAAAGGAATCCGTTTCATTTCTTTCTGTAGATCTAAATATAAGCATAGTCCCTAAAATGGAGCAGGAACCCATTTAGCAAAGATGAATAAAAACTCAGAAAAGAGAAATAACCAAATTTTTTAGTCTTTAAGAATAAAATCTTCCACAGGGAAGAAAATATCTAATTGAAATGGATGGGTTTTGTTTGTTTGTTTTGTTTTTGTTCTTTTTTTAAGGTAAGGGAACTGTAGCTTAATTCAAGTCATGAACTTAAAGTAATTAAGTGGTAAAACTAAAATTGGGTTCTTTTCCCCCATAAACATCTATTTGTGGCACAAAGTATTGAGTGTACCTATTCTAAGATATTGAGTGTAATCTATTCTAAGAATATGCCTGTATTTAGTCTACTATGAGAATCAGAAAACCTTAAAATTAAAGGAAAGCTTAGGTATTATTTAATCCTCCCATTCTCTTATAAATAAGGAATCAAGCCTAGCAAGGTTAAATGACTCGCTTAAAAACACAATAGAGTCAGAACTTGAAATCAGGTCATCCATTTCTCCACCTGGTGATTTTTCACTGGAGTCTTTTTTTCATAAATCTAGAAGAGAGGACCATTGGATAATGGGAGAGTGGGGAGTGGAGATTTTTTTCTAGGTTAGGCAGAATTGGCCAGTTCATGAGTAAAATAAGCCACAAACAAATATACTTAGTGCTTGAAACTTGGTCACCACTAAGGTGCGGTGATTGAAAAATGACCTTTCAAAGTTAATTCCACCGCCTTCCTTTCCTTTTGTCTTTGTCACTGGCTTCTCTATGATTCATTTCCATCGGCAAGAGAGTGACTCTACTTTCTGCCTACTCTAATTCAAGGTTTGTGGGGTCCGACTGAAAATATACACTATTCAAATACTTTGTATATGAACAAGCACAAGTCATTTTTAGTTGCAGATTAATCATTTAAATATATTATTATACCTAGTCATGCTTGGAGTAAATTGGAAGTAATTATGTAAGAGTTAGTAACCAACTTGGAGTTGAAAGCTAGAATATAGAGACTGGTTCGGAATAAGGAAATTCTGAATTTCATCTTTAAAAGATAGAGATATATAAAGTCACCATTCTCAGCCAGAATTCTTCACAAATTACCAAGACTCTGAGCTCTCCTAATGACTCTTGAAATATTTGCTAACAGTGAAAAGTGATGGGTCCTTCACAAAAGTATTTTGTTGAATGTAGCTATGAGTTATTGGAGAGATAGGAATGATGACCAAAATAAAATATTTAGCCATGACTTAATTTGATGAAATTCAGTTAGGGAAAATAAAATATGCATTATTATTATTAACATTGAATACAAATGAAATAATCCCCCTTTTTGTAATCATTGCACTTTCTTTCTGGTCAATTTATTCATCAAATTAACAAATAAGAGTCCTTGGTTAGGGGTGCCTGGGTGGCTCAGTCAGTTAAGCATCCGACTTCAGCTCAGGTCATGATCTCACAGCTTGTGGGTTTGAACCCTGCATCGGGCTCTGTGCTGATGGCTCAGAGCCTAGACCCTGCTTCAGATTCTGTGTCTCCCTCTCTGTCTGCCTCTCCCCTGCACCTGCTCTGTCTTTAAAAAATAAATAAACCTTAAAAATTTTTTTAAAAGGAATCCTTGGTTAATTTTGCCCTTTCTCTTTGTTGGACACCTGACTTGTTTTAAAATTTTCTTCATAAACAACAACAACAACAACAACTCATAAGCTCACCTGGATCCCTTCTCTACAAATCTAGTATCACTGATTTTTATCCCTTTAAAATCTGTAAAATTTACAGGAGAAGAATTTCTTTTTTAAAAAGGAAGCCAATAAAATATATATATCTTAACAATAGGCCAATATAGGAGTAAAGAGTATATTCTTCACTAAAGAAATAAAGTCCTTTCATTGGAATAATAAACAATCATAGATTCCAACCACACTTTCAAGCATTGTCCTCAAGGCTAGAAATCTACTCACATTTATAAAATAATTTGTGATAAGCTTTTTTATACAAGTACTCTTTATTAAGTATTTACATATACACACATTTTATTTGGCCTCATATTACTGGTGTCAATTTATAAATGAGGGCTTGGATTCGATGAATTCTAAAGCATCTTTCAGCCTTAAAATTGTTAGTGACTCTAGGATATACTTAGAGTGATAGCAAAAAAAGGAATCCTCAGATATGACTGACAATATTTGGCATTTGAACATTTTACAGTTCTCATATACAACCATTCCAAGGCAATGTAATAATTGAAAGACTAATGTCAACTAATTAATATTTTCTTTTCTAAAAAAATAAGAGATTCTGCTTGGAAAGTGGAAATTTTAATCAAAATTCTCCCCCAAACATCCAGAATACATTCATTCACACAACCCAGATCAGGAAGAAAGAAGTATAGAAGAAAAATCTGGAAGCAATGCAACAAAAAACAAGACCTAGATTTAGTGTCATAAGACACCTGCAAGAAATTTAATTAAGTTGTTAAGCCTACCTAATGAAAAAGAAAAGTCATTATGTGAAAATCCTGATAAACTGCATAACAGAGTCAGCAGAATCCTACCCCTTAGCTATGAGTTTTCTTCTTTACTCCATTCCTTTGCTACTCCTTTAATTTTAAAATACTCACCCTAGTTATGATACTGTACAAAAAAAATAGCCCCCCCAACACTAAACTTCCCAGAAATACAAAACTACAGACACAAAAACTTCCCAGAAGATTAGCATTTCACGAGCCAAAATAGATCTATGTTTGGAAAAGCATCTAAATGGCCTTGTATTGAGTTCCTAATTCTGATGATTCTGTGATTCTGATCAAATTCTATCCTACTATTCTGATCAAATTTGAGACAGATAATTTATATGATCTTACAGTGCCCAGATCTTTGCTCTCTGGTAGGCAGTGCTTCTTACTTAGAGAACCATCTGCACTCATTTTCATATTATTTTGAAGTCAATTGCTAAGGTTGTGCTAACGTGTTGCCCCCTATTGGTATAAGAGAAACAAATGTTTTCAATAAGTTGTCAGACTCTAAATAAATTTCTTCCATTAAAAAATGCAATGTTCTCTGCTAGCTTATGGTTCATTAGCATGCATTGACTGTTCTACTATTCAAGTAATATTGTAGGTTAAGGTGAAAGAGCTTTCCGAGAGAGACAGTGTCTAGCATAGTGCCTGGAACACAGTAGGCTCTGAATAACTATATGTTGAAAGAATACATAACTGAATAAACTACTGTCAAAAAGAATTCATACAGTGAGTTAAACTTTGGCTCAAAGCACAGATTTTTCAAGTCAAGTGTTTCAAGTCCTGTTTGACCAACATAACACAGGGAACACATTTTCCCTGGCCTCCATTTTTGTTTTTTTGATGCAGGAGAGGTTTCACTCTATTGGTTGGTATTTGTTTTGTTCCATTTTCCTTTTAAAAAATGTTTCATTTAACATAGAAAGTCCTTTCCTTGCTGATCCTAGAAGAATCTCCAAAGGTCACTGCATGTGATATCCAATAGACAATTCTGATTAAGGGCAGCGCCACTGGGAAATTTAAGGTTGTTGCTTGATATTCATAGTGTATATTTAAAAATGTCATGGTCTATTTTCGAATTCCAATGCATAAATATGAACCACGTATCTCTAATAGCCCTATTTCTCTTGTCCCAACTTTCCAGGATGGTCTGTATTTCATCTAATTTGATTGCTGAATTGATTCTATTCAAATCATTTTTCTGAAATGAAAGATGGCTCACTCTCTCTTCACGGAGGAATGAATTAACTCTCCCAATAACTGGCTTGGATTTTTTTTTTGACTGTAAAAATTACATTGACTTTTTATTTTAATAAAGAACAATGGTTTATCTTTAAAAACATGTAAAAAGGCATTCTGCATTGAGTTCATCATCTTTTAGGAAACTATTCTAGCAACAAAATTACATTAGACTTTCCGATTTCTCCATAGTGTCTTTAGATAAATAAACAACCCAATAGACCATGTTAAATGCCCCAAATGTTACTGGAAAGAGAATACGGGCATATTTGTCTATTTTGCTTGTGCCAGACCCAGATGGTGGGGGGGCAGAGGGAGGAGTGGCTGCTGACAACTTCCCAGAAGCCCCTGTGGTATTAATAGTGGTCTTAATTCGCTCCAGTCTTGATCCAAACACACGCTGGGTAGAAGCAGATCCAGCAGAAGCCTGTTGGGGCACATACCCAGTTCTCCCAGGAGTAGAGGGAGGAGCAGATAGAGGTGCTCTTGCGGCAGATATTGTTTCAGCTGCATTTGCATGGCTGAATGGGTTTGGACTGGAAGCTAAGGAAGACTGTGATGTGGCTTCAGAAGATCCTGGATTAATTGTGGAGGATTTGCTCGAATGGTTTCCCACCTCAGTTCTGTTGCCAACATCAGATTCAGAGTGAACCAAGGCATTTGTTCTTTTTCTCATATTCAGGTTGGCATTTGTGTTCTGAAAAGGTATATTAAAAAATACATTGATTATGTCATTCTATGTAGATTGATGCAACGTTAAAGGGAACAAATAATTAAAATTAGTTGTTTCTATGAAATAAACTTCTACTGACATGCTATAGCCGCTCAGCTTAGTGTAAATGCTTAAAAATACCTAACAAAACAAAAACAAAAACAAAAACATGAATACATTTGAAACTCTGAATCAAAAATCTTCTATTTCAAAATATTGTCCATTCTTATAAATAATCAGAAGTTAAATCTATAGAAAGATTTGGCTTTTAGAACTCTCAACTAGAGTTATGCTTGATTTTATCTGAGAAGTTCATGATGATAGCTGTACAACTTCTTTGTTCAGTTTTATTGTAAATGATATTCTGTGAGATAGGTTGTATACAGTTCGATGAGTTTTATATATGTCTGTTTTATAAACAGCAAGAACTGTACTTACTCTTGTGCATAGAATAACAATAATAACCATAAATATGTGCATGGCATTCCTTGCAAAAAGGAAACTCCAGAAGTTTAAATTTCTAAATCCCTGGAATTTATTTTCATAAGCTTACACAGGCACATGCACATTATTATAAAATCCAGAAGGTCTAATGCATTTTATTTTTTCACCACAATAATGAAAATACAATGGAACATTAATTTTAAACTAAATTTTATATGAGATTCATAAACAGCATCACCATATCATTGCATAAATATCCAAATTCAAACTATTTACCAATAAAGAGGATTTAAATCAAAATGGAACTCACTGTTTTCCATCAAATTATTTTATGTGTAGAGCAAGACTATATTTGAATACAGATGCATGATAAAGTTCAAAATTAATTCTCCCTATATTCTGACAGGCACGATAAATAACTGGATAGCCAACTATAGATTGTCCATGCTAATGTAGGAAAGCAATTGCTCAAATGATTCCCAAAATAATCATGTCTGTCTTTAGAATATACCATGAGTCTTTTTCAAAAATCTTTCCTCCTTAATTATGTTTATTCTAAGCTACATTAAGGATATATTATAACTACTTTCTATGCCCTCTCCCCTTACCATTTTATGAAATAGGTGGTGAGTGAGGAGATGAAGAAGGAGAAGTGAGAGAGAGAAAGAAGACCAGCTCACAGGTGGGCGGTTAGAAGGAGACCGCATACAAGGAATGTCACAGATAATATTACATACAATTAACTGAGAGCTCATTTTACAGAGAAATGTTTATTCTACAAATAGAATCCTTCTTCAATATCACACCCATCAAGTAGGTTGAAAGTGTTTAATCCATACGTAATATATTTGTGAATTATGACTACAAGTTTGCTAAGTAGAGAAAGAATAAAAGCCTCACAAAATGTAGAGCGAAAACAGGATCTGAGAGGTTTACAAAGCATACTTCATGTCGGTTTCGAGTATTCTTCTAAGCAGGTTACAGTTGAACTCATGAGAAATTGTAGTCTAACATTTGGCATCTAATGTTTGTGGAGAAAATTGAAACAAAAATTAACATCAACATAAAAGCTGAAGATACCAGGGATGCGTGGGTGGCTGTCAGTCAAGTGTCCAGCTCTTAGTTTCAGCTCAAGTCATGATCCCCTGGTTACATGAGTTTGAACCCCGCATCAGGCTCTGTACTGACAGCGTGGAGTCTGCTTGGAATTCTCTCTTTCTCCTCTTTCTCTGCTCCTCCCCTGCTCATGCTATCTCTGCCTCTTTCAAAAATACATAAACTCAAAAAAAAGTGCTGAAGATATTATTGTTTACCCTGCAATTTTACACTTTTCCTCAACAAAGCACATTGTATCTGTCAATTAATCCTCAGATTCTGAATCCCTTTTTACATAAAGTAGTAATAGTTAACTAACATTAATTTTGAAATGTCATATACACAGTGAGGAATATACAGGACAAGGTATATCCACAACATGTAAAGAGCTAATACTGTCATTGACAACATGCATACCCATACACATGATGCAATCAAAATCAAAAATATAATAAGTAAAATATAGCAAAGGTCAAACTGCAGTAAAATGCTGAATATATAAAGAGAAGGAAAGAGAGTAAGAAAGGATCAATTAAAAAGCAGGAAAGGAACATGTATTTTCAAAAGTAATCTGATAATTTGCATAATGCCTTCTTCTACCATAAGTTAGGTTGCCCAAAATCGTGACAAACCCGTAATAATCCCGAAACGAAATTCTAAGAATTAGAGACTTCTACTTCCGATTAAAATGGAGTAAAGGGACTGAATTTGCTGAATTTACTCTCCTGTATAAATGACCAAAAAAAAAAAAGAAAAAGAAAAACTGGACAAAGATATGTGAAACAATTGTTTTTTGAAGACACCAACCATTAGACAATATAGAATCATAATCAGTGAGAGAGAAGAAGCAAACTTGAAATTGTTTCCATGTTGTGGTAAAAAAGAGGAGAATCCAGGAGAAATCTGACAGATTCCCTAAACTGAGAAGATGGACCTGAAAATCTGGGAAATAAAGATGGCTAAAACTCACGGGACAGAGTAACAGAGAAGAGTATATAAACAAATCAATAAATCAATAAAAAGCAAGTAAGTAATAAGAGAGAGAGAAAGAATTCCAAAAATTGGAGAGTACTCATTGACTATTTTGCTAGCACAGATCAGTTTGAGTGTGATGTACTACCCTGCCATAAAAAGAACCCCCTAAAAGGATTCGAAGAAAGTACCTAACACACAAAGCCAGGGATAGGGCATGTTCCCACCAGCGAGATTACAAAATCTCACCATCCCTGGAGCGTTTGGTAGAGTACTAAGAATGACCTTGCCTCAGTAACATGGACTAATTAGCCCTAAACACACACAACTCTAGTCCTGCTGAATGAATTTTAAAGGTAAGACCTGAAAGGATGAAGCCAACTGTAAGTGACTTAGCTGGGCCCCAGAAGAAAGTGCAAGAACATTTATAGGATTCTGTCTTCTTTCCCTCTAGATCAATATCTTTCTGGAGCTTCCTGAAATCCCAACTATGAATCATGTTCTGCATCTCTGATTAAATACAAAAATTGCACAAACGTTTCCTACTTCTTCATATTCATGCCCCATGTGATACGAATGTCCCACTCCTCCCCCATCAAGAGACGGAGTTTATTTCCCCCCACAGTCTTCCTTATAACTTTTTCTGGCTAACAGTAAGGGGTAAAAACGATGGTGTTCCATTTCTGTCTTAGCCTTAAGAGTTCTTGCTAGCTTCCACACTCAAACCACTGTTATCAACACCACTAGAACCAGCTAGGACTAGACTGCTGAAAAGATCCTTTGGAGCAGAGCCAATCACCCCAGTGAGGCTATCCCAGGTTACCCAGCAGCTAGCTGATCACTAGACACATGAATTTGCCCCAGCTAAGAGAGGATGAACTGCCCAACCAAGCCTAATCAAGATCAACAGAACTTCCCAGTTAACTCACAGGCCTGGGAGCAAAAGATAATGTTTATGCATCCCACTGACATTTTGTACTTATTTGTTAATCAGTATTATTGTGGCATTAGATAACATGTTTAGACTAATTAAATCAAGGGTCCCAAAATAAAGTAGTGCCAAACTTCTAGTGAGGAGAACTTCCTCAGACTTTCTGGGATAAGTAGAAGGCCAACATACCCAGAATTCATCAAAGACCATTAGGGGGCCCTGTTGCCTAACTCCACACACTAGCTAAAGGACCAAGATATTCTTAAAGAAACAACTGTATTTTAAAACTGGAAGAAATTTTAATATTCCAGTTCCTCATTTTACATTAGAGGACAGTAAGCACAGAGAGCTTATGTCTTGATAGAAGTCATACAGTAAGTTACTTGCTGAAGTGTTTTTACCATGTTGTACAGCCTCTCGATAAACAAATGTAGAGGCATTAAAAACTTAATAAACTACACCTATCTATTTGAGTCAGTTAAGTATTTGTAGTAGTCAATAACATTGTTAAAAATTTACTCAAGACTGAGGGGTCTCCGGTGGCTCAGTCAGTTGAGCATCTGACTCTTGGTTTCAGTTCAGGTCATGATCTCACAGTGAGGGTTCAAACCCTGTGTCAGGCTCCACACTGACAGTGCAAAGCCTGCTTGGGATTCTCTCTCTCCCTATCTCTCTCTCTCTCTCTCTCTCTCTGCCCCTCCCTGGCTCACTCTCTCTCTCTGTCTCAAAATAAATAAATAAACTTAAAAAAATATTTATTCATGTCTTGAAAATAAGAAAGGAGTGTAGTATATTCTTTCAATGTCATAGTGGAACACTGCTTAATAAGTCCACCCAAGGATTATTAAGCATGTGGGGGAATTTACCTGAGTTTGATTTTACTATTTAATATTGGATTCAAGTGCAAACACTGTGAAGTTACATGTTAACTTGTAGATTCCTGTCCAGTAGAAAAGATCACTGAAGGTTATGGTTTTGTTGCCCTGTAGGATATTAATCACTTCTATATCTAACCTGGTATTTATCCTAATACTCTTTTTCTTAAAAAAAGGGCTACTTTTAATCCTTAAAAAGATTTCAAACCAGTTTTATCATTAATGTGGTTCCCTCATTAGTTAATAGTCGGGCAAAACTTTGACAGATGTCCATTTCATATTTGTATGAGTTCTATTTCTGATGATTTAAAAATTATATTTGGACCATATATACTATTATATTCTCATGGCATCTACTATCATGACAGCTACTTATAAATATCACAGAAATTAAGCATAGAATTGAAGAATACACCTGGAGAAAAAAAATGATCCAAAGCCAAAGAGATAGGATCAGTCTAAGGTGATTGAAAAAAAGAAACACAAACACAAGTATGCATCTGACTGACACTGGCATATGCACCCCAATATTTATAGCAGCATTATCAACAGTAGCCAAATTATGGAAATAGCCCTTATGTCCAGTAACTGATAAATGGATAAAGAAGATGTGTGTGTATATATATACTTATATATGTATATATATACACACATATATATATAAATACACACACACACACGCAATGGAATACTCTTCGATGATGAGTGAAATCTTGCCATTTGCAACAACGTGGAAGGAACTAGAAGGAATCACACTAAGTAAAATAAGTCAGTAAGAAAAGGACAGATATCATATGATATCACTCATATGTGGAATTTGAGAAACACAACAGATGAACATAGAGGAAGGGAAGGAAAAATAAGAATAAAACAAAGAGGGAGGTAGATCATAAGAGACTCTTAAATTGCTGGGTGGGGAGATGGGCTAAATGGGTAACAGGCTTTAAGCAGGATAATTTTCAGGATGAGTACTGAGTGTCATAATGAAGAGATGAATCACTGGGTTCTACTCCTGAGGCCAAAACGACACTGGATGTTAACTAACTTGAATTTAAATGAAAAAAAAAACAAATAGAAAAAAAAAAGCAAGAGACCTTATGAAAACTGAGGGAGTGGTAGGAAGGGTGCCACGAGGATTACCACTCCAAAACAAAGATCAAATCTTTTTATTCTCGGTTTAAAAGCATTAGTGAGCTTTTAGAGTATAAAGACTATCTTAATATATTAATCACTGTAGGCAAATGCACACAGCAGGTACCTACTTCATTTTTAAATACATTTTATCAAAATGGATATATTACAGAATCAAGATTCTTTTTCAAATTTAAAGTAATTGAAGAAAAAATATCAAAAGTGTTCTGACCTCCAGATTATCATTCCTTTGTTTATGGGGCAGATTTGTAGAATACCGCAGAAACTACCTAATGTGTATGTTACGCTGATGCAACCCCAAGTCTGATTAAGAATGCCTGAGGAGTCTCTATACTCATAGATCAGAACACACACATAGGAAACTAGAATGAGACTGATTTGGGGCTTCCATCTTCTCTTTCTTCCAAGCACCCAAACGATACCCAAGTCATTTTGTCCTGACTCTCGTGGTCTACTATGTAAAAAGTAGTTGTCCTTTTCCATGATGACAAACCACAAAAAGGGTGAGAAGTCAGCTGACCTACCTGGCACTGGATTCACCAGGAATACTATTCACACAGTCTTCGAACTTTGGAACAACTAATGTGTCTGAGTGATGTAATGTTGAGATTTGAGTGGCATCATCAGTATTCAGTATTCAGCAGACACACAGTGTTTACAAACAAGAAAAGCACCTAAGCTTCGTCTGAATTTTTAAAAAATGATTTAGCTTGAAATCATTTTGTCATTAGTCACAATAGCCCAAAGCAAGGAAACTGGTGGGAGAGAGATGCGAGGTGGCAGACTCAAACATTACCAACAAATTCAAGCAGCAACAGGCAAACAGGAGCAAATCCAAGCCATTCGTCAATCATGACTGTGATCTGACACAATTTCTAGAGAAGTATTATCAACGACAAAAAGAAAATTCATCTCAATGTATTACTCTAGCAGCAATGACATAAAGCGGGTAAGGCGAGCTTTGCAGAATACACACTACATTCACGTTGCTTGCTTCAGAAGCTAATGAAGTTTAATAAAATGTAATTTAACCCTTCTAAATTAAAAACAAACAAGGCTAGTAATGAACAGGTTTATCTTTCAGAATATCAATGAGTCAAATATGAGAAAAATCCAATAATGTAAAGACATTTATTCTGGGCCATTCTGACAGGGCTGCAGGGGTGAGCCACATATCTTACTTAATAAGGAAATAAACAAGTATGGTGGAGCAGCTGAAACTTATCTCCAAGGTAATGATTTACTGAGGACTATCATTAGTGTTTTTAGAAAATGCTATTGTGTAGAAATGAAAAACATCCCCTCCAAACAAACATGCAAAATATTTCATAGTTACCAGGGGACTCTATCATACATTGAACGGCAAAATGCAGAAATGAACATTCTGGGTACTCTATTTATTGTATTTCATTTTCTCCCAATGTTAGCATTTAATTCAATGTTTGTATTTCCATAAGTTATGGAAATACTATTTCCAATATCAGGCACTGGGATAAAAGAAAATTATATCTTCAATTTGAAATTACCAGAAAACAAGAGCTTAAAGGATTCATTCACTTTGTCTTTATATATTTAGAAGTTGAAAATTTAAAATATTAGGATTTTTTGAAGACATGCAATGGAATAATGCAATTGTTATTTCATAGCAATTCTAGTGCTTCTTCTTATTTGTCAAGATTTGTCTATTAAATATATTGCTCTAATAGAATAAATCTCTTTGCCAGAGATCTCAGCAGTCAGAGCAGAAGTTCTCAGCTTGATCAAGTGGACTTGACCAGAATGATACCTAGAATTGCCCCAGGAGGTTCATCCACCCATGCTCCCAACATAACCCTGGAGAGGGTGGAGGGCAAAGGACATTCCACTCATTTTATCCAAGTGCAAACACTAACTTGAATGAATCTTTTCTTGATCGTTAGCGAAAAGCAGCATTATGGTCATTCTAAATGTTTATAGGAATAATTGGGGAGCTAGTTAAAAACTCAGTCTCAGATCATATTTGTAGGGGGTCTTATTCATTAGTTATGTTATTGCCAATCATCACAGATCAGAAATTGGGAAACACTGGCTAAATAATTAGGACTGTGTGCCCCCAAAATCAGACAGACCTGGACAAAAGCACTGAATTTGCCATTTGCTAGCAGTGAGATATCTGGCAAGGTATTTAACTTCTTGAAACCTCAAGATCTTTGCCAAAACTGGAGTAATAATGGTACCTTCCTTATAATGAATAAGTAAAATAATACCTGAAAGGTCCTTACAATGTCTGGCACCGAATAGGCGTCAAACAAAATAGTCCGGCAGAAGGCAGATAATGAGAGTCTGGTCCCCACAAGAAGGGATATCACTCATAAATACATCACCACAGTAAATAAATTTTTAGAAGATGTTATCTGTATTTTTATAAAAATATGGCCACCCTTTCTATAACTAGAAAGGTGGGGGAACACCGGAGCAAAGGGCATTCTGTGGCACAGGAAAAAGTCAGTCATGAAAAGCATGTTGCTGGCTGAAATAAGAAATAAATATGAGGAAATACAAAATCCAGTACAAAGTTAAAATACATATTGGACACAGTGAATGCGGAGTTTCAACACTATAGTAAATCCCATAATGTAATGTGTGAGACAAATATAAAAAGCTCTTCTAGGAGGTAAATAGCAATAGCAAGAACAGCAGTCATGGCTGCCTTTTGCTGAGTGGTTCTTCTGCAACTGGTGCTCAGCTGGCGTGCTTTAAATTAGCTACCCACACTCATACATCATGTTCTCTATAGGCACAAGTATTTCAATGTCCAAAAATGATGTGGGTTCTATAAAAGTATTTCATGTATTGTATCAGATCACTAGTCTCTTTCTGGAACTTTCCAAGTATTAGTGAAGTCTAGAAACTAGTAATCGGGGAAACACCAAAGACGGCGGGAACCATTCTATTGCAACCTAGAGGAGGATATTCCTACCACACCCATGAGAAGACATACACCAAACATTAGCTCAAAAGAAGAACTCTGGCAACCTCTTTGGCTGGCCCACTTTCTAAATATAATGGGATATTAAAAAGCATTGTGTCTGTGAGTATATTCATCAAGCACTATGGTATCACTCTCTTTTATCTTATTTTAATAACAGAAGCCAAAAGGACTTTCTACCACATTTAAATTGGATGCAGGAAATGGGGCAGTGAAGGCACTAGACTTGGGAAAATAGAAGGCAACAAATGCCAAAGAAGGTAAAATCATCAAAATATTAAGAGGTTGTGTTCAGTACTATAGACTGAACTATGTCCCCTCAAAATTCATATGTTGAAGTCGTAACCACCCACTGTGTGACTGAATCTTTAATGAAGTGACGGAGGCTGTCTCATGTCATAAGGATGGAGACTTGATCAGATAAAACTGGTATTGCCACAGAAGAAGAAGAGGCACCAGAGAGCTCTTTCTCTGTATCAAGAGAGGGTAGAACAAGAAGGCAGCCATCTAAAAGCCAGAAAGAGCTCTCGCCAGAAACCAAACCTGCTGAAACCTGGATCTTGGGTTTTCTAGCCTTTAGAACTATAAGAAAACACATTTCTGATGTTTAAGCCATCCAATCTATGTTTTTGTTATGGTAGCCTGAGCAGACCAAAACAATGATCTAACTTCAATAAAACTCAATTGAGGTGTGTTCATTTTCATATTTTTTTAAATAGTGAATATTAACTGACCTTCTCATAAGAAAGAAATAAAGGAAACCAAACAAACTTGCAGGTCTCTCCTTTCAGATATTTTCTTTGTTTCTAATCTGTTCTCTACTCTCTTCTACGCTGAGTGTAATTTTCTGATAACCCCAAATCCTGGACAGAGTTAAGATACAATACATGCAAAGAAATTGAGATGCCTTTGACAGGAGTGAAGCGTTGATTTCTTTGTAACATTCTTAATTTTTCTTGATGAATAAAAATACTTACCTATCTACCAAGAGCATCTACCTTCTCTTCCCAAACTGTCCTATACCTAGACAGAAGATTCCTCTGGCTTCTCTTCCTTTCAGCTTCTCTTCCCTCACATCTGAGGAATTGGGTAGTTAACTGAGGTTTTTAATCTTCTAGTTGGGACTTAGCTCCAGATCCTTCTTAAATATATTTATTTATTTATTTATTTATTTATTTATTTATTTATTTATTTATTTTTGAGCAGGAGAGAGACAGAGCGCAAGCAGGTGAAGGACAGAGAGGGAGGGAGACACAGAATCCAGGCTCCAGGCTCTGAGCTGTCAACACAGAGCCTGACGCGGGGCTTGAACCCACATGAGATCATGATCTAAGCAGAAGTCAAATGCTTAACCAACTGAGTCAGCCAGGCGCCCCAGCTCCAGATCCTTCTTAACTAGCCAATACTTCTCCCTAAATATTTATGCCTCTTTTCATATTATAACTTGAGTATATGACCCCCCACTACCCCTGTGTCAGTGTATTTATTTAACTATTGAAAAAGTGTCATCAGTAACATAATTTAGAACCTTTCTTTTCCACATTTCCAGATTTTCTTAAACCTTAAAAGAGTTAATATACACAGATATCTGATAAAACATGGCCAAAGAAATCTTACTACCTTTTTAAATCCCTAACTTGGGTCGCTGAATCAATTTATTTTTTAAAGCATGCTCATTATTCTGTGGAAATGATCTGTCTGAGCTTCAAAATATTCAGAAAATTACATTTGATCTTTGAAATCATTCAGACAATGCTTTTTTTTCCTTAATATAGATTTGTTACGATTTGATCCTAACAAAATTGTCCTTTGAGAAATAGCCACCCAGAAGGATTGAGGTTCATGCCAACCCTCCAGGAGGCTGATAAACCAAGTAGTTTGAGTCACAATTTTATCTGCATTAGCCGAGGCAACGGGGGCACTATCCAAAAAGCAGTAATTTATCAAGACCGGACTTTCAGTATACTTCCACTGGAAGGGAGCATTTCATTTTTTTATGTGTTTTTTTTTTTTTTTAATTTCTGAAAGAGAGAGAGAGAGACAGCATGAGCAAGGGAAAGTCAGAGAGACATGGAGATACAGAATCTGAAACAGGCTCCAGGCCCTGAGCTGGCTGTCAGCACAGAGCCCGATGTGGGGCTCAAACCCACAAACTGTGAGATCATGACCTGAGCAGAAGTCGGACGCTTATCCGACTGAGCCACCCAAGCACCCCCGGAAGGAAACATTACAAAGCTCAAGCACTATCAGTCACATCCCTTTGTAAAATCATGGCTATGCAGTGTAAGAAAGCCTTTGATGAGCCAAAAACCTTACCTAAAACAGGCTGAGTTTCTCTGCAATATTAGACAATGTTTGCCTATTGAATCTAAACATTTATAATAGCTCCAAAAGATTTATTTTTAGGAAAAAGAGCTCAAGTGCCATGCTTCATCTCTTGTTGGAAGTGAGTAGCAGAAGATCTACAATTAAGTGCATAAGCAATAAAGGACTTATTAAAGGCATTGATTTGCCCCAGTATTAATTTGTCTAACATATATGTATTGAGTGTATTGTATGTCCAATTTTTCAAGTTATTTTGCTGAGAACTGGGAGTACAGAGGTAAAAAAAAAAAAAATACAGTCCTGGCAACTTCTCTCAGGAATAAAAAAAATTACAATAATCAGTAAGGGTCATAAAGAAAAATTAAAGATATTAGGGAGTATATTACTTAGTCCTATTGCTGAGAAACTATATTTTAGAAAGTGACACATAAACTGAAACTTTAGGAATCAATGAGCCTTAACCAGGTAAAGAAGGAAGGGGAAAGGAAGGAAGTACTTTATGGCAGTGAGGACATTCGGAAGATTTCTCTCAGTAGCATAAAGTAAGGAAGGCTGAGAAACTTCTTTGTCTGTTAAAATGTGAGATCTTTTGAGGATGTTCTAAAGTCTTCCTTTTCTTTTCTTATTTTTATATTGTTTTGAAATGGGCAATTAAGGCAAGCCTTACATTCATGGCTACTCTAACATAATTTAGGTCTGATACTAGCATTTGCCAGACAGAGATCATGAATCTCCACCAACATCTCTACAATGTATTGAGTGCTTAGTAAGGAACAAGCACTACACTAAATGTTTTTCACAAATAACCTCACATATTCCCTGCAATCACCTGTGAGATAGTATTAATATTCTCATTTTTTCCAATGAGGACACTGAAGAGTAGAAAAGTCAAGTACATCAGCTAAGGTAAGACAACTAAAACGGGGTAGAGTCATGTTGTGAATCACAAACCCACCCACACTTTTAACCACTTCTGGACACTGCCTACAATAGCAAATGCATTATAAATGGCTTGGTTTTTGAGAACTGATTTTATTTACATTTATTTGGTTTCTATCATAAGCCAAACAGTGTACTATGCTTTGACTCACCAAAAAAATCTCTCTCTGATTAGTCCTGACTTTCTAGTTTATGCAAAAATTGTTCTAGAGTCTGCACAGATTACTCTTTCTCCCATTCTTCCATATATTCTTCCTACTCTTTTGGTGCTTATTTGTCATAACATGATTCTAGATATTACTTTGTTTATCTCTACATTTTTATTTTTTAATGTTTATTTATTTTGGAGAGAGAGAGAGCGAGCATGAGTGGGGAGGGACAGAGATAAAGGGAGACACAGAATCCAAAGCAGGCTCCAGGCTCTGAGCTGTCAGCAGAGTCCGACACAGGGCTCAAACTCATGAGCTGTGAGATCATGACCTGACCCAAAGAAGTCGGACACTTAACTGACTGAGTGACCCAGGTGTCCCTGTATATTTTGAATTATTTTAAAATGAACTGTTTTAAAAATGAATCAACACTCAAAATCTGTATCTTCTATATGATGATCTTCTGCAAGAGGGAAGCTGTGCCCCAACCTTCTTCGACAAACTTTCTCTTAAGTTGGAATAGAGCACTTTCAAAAGACATTTAAAAATCTACTCCTCAAACACCTGATATGGGAAAATTGAAACATTTTCCCCTTTGGCATATAAGACATTGCAATTGCAACTTTAATTGTAACCCAGAGAAGGTATCAACATAAGCAGTAGCTCTAGTTCCTGATTTGAGAATGATTTTTCAAACATGTAATTATCTACAAGTAATTAAAGTTAATGAAGTTCAGCAATGCGTGTGCCAAATTATGTATAAAGTTAATGTGTATACATATGTGTATGCAGTAGAAGAGGACTCATTAAGCCACCTATTGTGTATGCTCTTATATTTTCAAAATCAACCCCTTTCTCTAGTCTTTACGATTGGAAGCACAGCCAATTGGTCATAAAGCAGATGTTGAGTTATCCCTTTAATACGATTCATTACAAAGCTAGTCCATCTACAGTAAAACAGCGCATTAGGTCAGAACAAATCGATACTCCACCATGCGTCTAGTTGGTAGCTCTTACATTATCAAACAGATGACCCCCCCCCTCCCAAAATAGCTGAAGCCATTCAGATATTCTCCAGAAATTATTTGACTTGTCCTAAAGAGCAAGTGCCATGTACGGTTTCCAAAAGGGCAGCAACAAAACCATCTAACATTGAACAGGGCACTCGTGCTAAAACAGCTGTTTATCCAAAGTGAACATTTCAAAACTTTCGTGGAGCCTGGATAATCTTACTTGAGCTAGAAAATAAGGTATTAGACTATTTTGCATGTTCTACCACTTTATGACAAGAAAGACAATTTTGCACTTCAGTAAAGGCAGATTGCAAATTTAGCATGAATTGAACCAGTAGCTGAGTTGCAATTTATGGTAAATGGCTCATCAGCACATTAATGTATGCCACCAAGATAACCACTTCAGCCAAGCAGGCCAGAAACTACATGACCCGTTAGGCGGCAAGAACAATGTGGCCTCCACAAACATCTATACAATGAATCTTAAAACCAAAAGCTACCAAATGTCCATCTCCATTATCATTCTTATTGGCAGCATGTTAGTAGTTAAAAACCAAAGTCAGGACCATAGGTTCTAAAATCAGGTAGATTCAAGTTTTAGATTCTGCCAAATACTAGTTATGTGACCTTGGGGGAGTTATTTAGTCTCTTTGGGCTTCAGATTTCTCCTGGGTAAAATGAGGATAATCACAATAAGTACTTAGAGTTACTAGTGAGTAGTACTGTAAAGCCGTTGATGCACTATGAGACCATGGTAAACAATCAGTAAGTGTTAAGTATTAATATCATATTGTTATCACTTCATATCCTAAGATAGAAATGTGGATAGTCCCTATGAGGCAAAATATTATAATAGAAGTTTCCACTATTTCTATCCTCAGATATTCACTAGATTTTTTCAATAGAACTAAACATTTAATGAATATTGTAACTAAACACCTCAGAAAGTGTTGGAAATATATGGGAACACTACATTTTGTGCTATGTTCAAAATTCATTGTATTTCCTCTTTCTAGATGGAGACAACCAGCTCCATTCTTTGGAGCAGTGCTAAGAATTGGCAAAAACCCAACTTGCCCAGATCTGCCAATTGTGGGAAGAGATAATTAAAGGCTCCTGTTTAAAAGGTTTCTTTCTGGGCTGATGGATGCTTGAAGAGATATATAAAATCAGGAATCCTGTGATTTTGTTCTATGTAATTATATTAGCAATTTAAAAAATATTTGCACTTTCTCAACATACAACAAACTAAAATTTCTTGTACATTATAAAGAAGTAAACAATATCAACATCCACAATTCCTCAAGCTTTTTACCCCTTCCAGCTATTGTTCCTTCTATCACTGCCAGTTTGGGGAAAATTGTCTACATTTACTATTCTTGCTTCTTCATCTGTCATTTACTCTTCAACCCATTGTTATTTTATACCCCCTCCTATCTTTCCTTTCTCTGTCTCCAGTCTCTCCTTCTGCTTAATTCTGAAATGCTATTTTTCCATACAGTTCAACTCTCAGGCATCTCAGTTTTCTCAATCTTTGGGTAACTAAACCTGTCCAGTGGCTTGGATTACATTCTTTATATCAATATTATAAAATCGATGTCTGTGTTCCAAAGTTTTCTCCAACCTGAAGCCCCATATATCCAGGAGGATATCAATCAGATATACTAGAATCATGTCAAAAATTTAGTTTATTAATTCATCTATCCATTCACTTATTCATATGTGAATTATTTATATGGCAGACACTGTTATTTATATGGCAGACACTGTTCTGAGCTCTGGTGATACAAAAGTGGAGGAAAGGCCCCAAACTCTTGCACTTATGGAACATACATTTTTTTACCAAAGTCTAATCTATATACCAATTTGTTCATATCCAATGAACCCAATGTATTTGTCCTAACAAATACATCCCTCCTGTTGTTTTCTAGATCTTAAAGACTGGCACACTCTCCAGCTAGTTCTACAAGCTACAACACTTCTACCATTCTTGACTACTTCTGCTTTATTCTTTTGTGTCCGATATCTTGAATATTTTTCAAATCTCTCTAGTCTTCTTCACAGCCTTTATAAAGGCAATCAACATTTCTCATGTGGCTACTGCACAGGCTATTAAAATTCTCAGACCCAACATGCTTATGAGTCTTCCCTCTCTCTACTCCCCACTAAAATAATATTTATTGTAATATTACAATAAATCTAATCACATTACTTCCATGCCTATGTTCTTTCAGTTGGCACTCTACTGTTTTCAGGAAAAAAACCCTAAAATACTTATATGGCAGCATAACTCTCTACACGATCTGGACCCTGCCTTCCAGTCAGTCACATCTCCCTATTATTCTCAAACCCTCCGTTTAGCTGCCCCGGGGAACCCTCATGTAGCATATGCTATTGGTGACTGGTGTGTACTTATTTGGTTTATCCAGGATATCACTCCAGACAAGATGATGGCTTGCTGCCTTTTTCTGACTAAGGGGTACTCTGTCTACAGAAGCTTGGTGTGGGGGGAGGGCTGGACCAGAAGTTCAAGAAAGTCGACATCCCTTGAGTAATCTTAACTAACAAGAGGCAAGACTAGGTAAATAAGTATCCTGACTTCTTTGTCAACCCGTGAGACAATTCTGAGGTGTGTTCCTCACATACTCTGAGAGACTCTCCAGAATGATGAGTAAGTACACAGTGGTAAATCTGCTCATTAATCATACTTTAATGCATTTTTGCCCTCTCCATCTTACTTTCCTCACAGAGCTTCTTGGGATCACCTCAAAAATAAAGTGCTTGGACATAAATCCTTGCAGCAGAGCTCTGCTTTGGGGGAAACCCAATTAAAGCACCTGGACTCTAGCAGGATGCCATCATTTAGTTCTACAAGTATCAGCTGTATTGTCTTGCTTCTGAATCTTTGCACATACTCTTCACTGCCCTCTTTCCCCCATCTCCCTTTTATGCTTTCAAAGGCTGTGCTCAGCTATTTTTTTTCTCTGAGAAATTTAATGCGACACATCCACCACCATCATCAAAATACTCCATCACAGACATGCTAATCTGAACTGCTGTATCTTTACATAGGATTTTTGAATGCTTTTTCCTAGCCTAGCATGCAGCATACTGTGTGAGTGCCCCTCCCAAATATGGGTTCCTTAGGGCTGCAGGGCTCTTATGTATTCCTTTCCCTGCTAACTAGCACAGTACCAAGCACTAAGAAATATTCAATAAAAATAAGTCAAATGAAGAATAAATAAAAGATGAGCAAACTGCATTGAAATAAATCAACAACAAAATCATTCCCTCCTGTACACTCAGAACAGCAAAAATGAGTCTCACACAATGTGTCTCAGGAGATAAGTAGTTGGCAAAGCTATATAGCCAAAAGCAGAACATTTAAATCCACTTGAAAACCAGATGACAGTCATTTATTCTATCCAGATGATACTTCCTGGGCTACTACAGTAGTTAATGAACTGTTTAATGAGTCAATCCTGGAATATTAACTGATAACTGGAATTAAATGCCTTTCCTCTCCCATTTCAGACATCTGCTTGTTTAAAAGTATGACTGAATGATTGCTATTGAGTGGAAGGGCATCACCTCCTAGATCAACTTCTACATTCCTCTTGCCCTCTGCTGCTACACAGGAAAAGCATGAGGCACTTGAGCACTAACCTGCTTCTATGGGACCAAAGCAATGGGAAATGGGAGTCTCTCCTTGAAACCACATGAAACATGTAGCCAGCAGCTGAAATAGCTTGTTTAACAAGGACTGGATTTTTCCTCTCAATCATAGTTCTAAAGCTATCAGTTATTGAAAAGCTGATTTTCAAAGCACACACTAGAACAGCTTTTCTGTACAGCTGCAATGCTATTTAAATCTTCCATGAATATATCCACAAACCCAAGAAAATTCTAAGCTGAAATATTGCTCTTAGAGAGGACACACTAAAATAAAACCCTATGGGGGAAAAAATCCAGAAGTGAAATACGGTCATTAATTTTAATATTGAAATGATAAAATCAGGAATATGGCTTCTCCTCTTCCAAGCCAGAAGAGCATTTGAAGTCATTTTTTGGAAGGTCAGCTTAGAAGGGTCTTTTGTGAGACTTTGATGGACATTAGCAGTCTGCGTCACATCCATTCTTTAACACACCTCAAAAATGTGGGTCCATGTCCCACCTTGTGGTGTGGTGAGGCTAGAAGTAGATGTAGAATACGCAGTAAAGGCAGTGCTTTGGAGACACAAAGCTGATCAATAGAAGGCAAGATCATCCTTGGAAAGAAATGACTCTTGACCTCAACTTCCTGCTCCAGAGTAAATCTCAAGTCCTTATCTGCCGCACCATTGTGAAACTCCCAGCACCCCACCTGGGATCCTGGCAACACTGATATCACACTTTAATTTCCCATTACCAGCCAAATCATTCTTCTGCTGTGGTCAAACAGTCCCACTGCAACCATTCAGGCTGCCATTACGGTATTTTATAATATTGATACATCTTTGAATTTCACCATAGTGGAAACTTTTAGACTCTAGCCAACTAGTTGCGATCTGAGTTTCCTTCATTTAAAACACTCAATTCCATCAAATTACCTGCCAAATGAAATTATATTGAGCACCAGTCCCTATAGTAAATATTTTGGAGCCATTTGTTTGGAGGCTGTTGATGCAAGCAAGCTGACACTGTATTTTTAAAAAGTTCACTGAAATCACTGACCAAAGAGAAGCCATGATAAGAAGTGTTCTGTGCCCCCATCAAGTATTGTGTAGCCCTGGGGGTCACATCTGCTAATGTCTTAACTCCCAATATAATGGACTTTCCAGGCCAGGGCCAAAGGAATGCTTGCTAAATTACTGATTCACTTCAAATAAAGAAAGGACACACTATTCCATGAATATGCCAGGATGATGATAAGACATAAGATAAGGGGTGCACCCAGCCTCAGTACCTAACACAATTCCTGCCACAAATTAACACTCAACAACTATTTGTTGAATGAACAGATGAATGAATGTACACAAGCTGAGGTCCTGATGTTTAAGAAAGGCTTAACAAACACCAGTGTATTCAAAGTTCCACTCAAATGTCTTGAATCATCATTGGACCATAAAGCATGAATATAAAGCTCAGCAGACCGAAGAAAACTTGGATCTATTCCACGTTCTAAAGCATTGTGAAATTAATAAGTAAAAAGCTAATGCCATTTTGAGTTTTTGTTATGCTATGGAAACCTGCGAGTCCCTTGGTTTTAAAGTAATTTTCCAGCATACGAAAATCAGAACTTCTTTCTCATGTTGTTCTTTCCTTTGTTTCCATAGGAAACAGTGACTTCCAGGCATCTGAGATGACACAACATAGATTGCCAAATTGCATGCCACCCTGCAGTTGCCAAGGAGATAATGTATGTCATTCCTACAAATAACATGTTGCTCACGCCTTCATTTCCTTTATCTAGCTTTTAAAGATATTCTTCGCCTGAACTGAATTCAGATAACGTTCACAGTGAACTGATGGAAACATTCCTTTTTTAAAAATGTGTTTACCCCATTCCCCCAAGACACTTGATAGCATCACACATGCTGTCTGTGGAAGGTCTGAGCATATTTTATGCTGATTTTGGAACCAGTGATTCAGCAGTTTTCACTGGGAAAAAAAATGCATCCTGAATTCTGTCTGCTTGCATTCTAAGTAAAGGTTCAATTAAATCGACACCTGGCACTAACATATTCCAGTTTGAAATGGCCTCCCACAAAAGCAGCTGCACTCAGTTGAATTTACATAGGAAGGAAAAGAAGGAAAAGAATTCTAGCAAGCAAAGGAGGGAAAGATGGATGGAAGGAAGGAAGAAAGGAAAGGAGGGAGGGAACGCAGAAGAGTGGGAGGAAAGAGGAAAACATATTTACTGAGCACTTACAGTATTCCAGATTAAACATCTGTAAGATGAACCAACAGAATTAGAGGAATTAAAGATCTTGGCTGACATCATCCCACTAGCAAGAGGTAGAGTCAGTATTTGAACTCATGTATGTCTGACTTTTTAAAAAGCGTGCGTTTTCCACTTATCTAGTGCATAACAAATCATCCCAAACAGTCCCTTTCATGGCTCTGGAGGTTGACAAGACAGCTCTCACTCAGTGTCTCTCAGGTGGTTTCAGTCAGAGTGGCTGGGACCGGAGTCACCTTGAAGGTGTCCTCTCTTACATTTCTGGCAGTTGACAATGGGCCTGTCAGCCAAAATACCCTACCTGTGGTTTCTCCAAGTGGCCTGGGCTTTCTTACAGCATGATGGCTGGGTCCCAGCAAGGAGTCTTAAGAGAGCCAGCCTCGGTGTCATATAGCATCATTTCTACTAGGCTCACAGTCCACCCGCCAAGGGTGCTTAGATTGAGGGGACACAGACTCTAACTCACATTGGAAGAAATGCGTGTCAGGTAACCAGCGGAGGAGGGGGTCTTAGTACAAGCACCTTGAAAAACATTTTCTGTCACAATGTATTTTTTGCAATGTCCAAATGCCTCCAACAGCCTGAGATCCAGGCCACACAGGCTCTCTTTACCTGGTTGGTAGAGTTAAGTGGGGGAGGGAACAGTTAAAATGATCAGTTTTGAAAGAGGAATGGAACAACTTTTAATGTCAGCTTGATGAATTGCGGGGGGGAAAAAAAAACCCTGAACATTAAAATGAAACTTTGGAATGAGTTCCTGATTATTTTGTGTGCTTAGCAGAATCCCTTCTTACTCACGTATTGTCAATTTTCAAAGCATTTGGTTAACATAAAAACTAACTCTACACTAAAATTATATCGTGGCACATTCATACATATGTTAGCACCATATAATATTACCAAAGAGTGCTTTCATCTAATTTAGGTTTTTGGTCCTTTTTGTCCCTAGATAAGTGGGAGTTTCCTACGTGAATTATAGGTCATACCTGCTCACGTGAGGCATGCATATGTGGAGGGCTGTTTTAAAGGCTAACATAGGCTACGTGGAGCTATGTTCTTGTCATTTTAATCTATCACTGATCATGAATTTATCAGGAGCCTTCTGGCTAATGTCTTTATCTTCTCCGCACTCTTTCAAATTGTTCTAATAGTGAACTTAGCTAGGCTGACACCATGAGACCATTCAGCTGATCAGAAACAGCCATAAGGCCCCCATTGAACATCCAGTTTGTATTTTAAACATTAAAATAATCAAATTTGTTTACCCTCCGGAAATCTATGAAACTATTATCATAAATAAAGAGAACGTCAGCAAG
Organism: Crocuta crocuta; assembly: GCF_008692635.1. Classification (NCBI taxonomy): domain Eukaryota; kingdom Metazoa; phylum Chordata; class Mammalia; order Carnivora; family Hyaenidae; genus Crocuta; species Crocuta crocuta. The sequence continues at coordinate 7,750,532 of NW_027529174.1, read as the reverse complement.
AAAATAAGATATTAATGACATGGAGAAAGAACACCATGGAGTAAACACAATAATCAGATTGTGGAGAGCTTTTCAACTGAGGAAGAACATTATGGTGAGCTACTGAAAAAGCAACAAATTCTGTCTCATTGCTTGCATAGCTGAGAGTTGATGATTGTGCTTGCTCTACTGTGCTAGCAGATTGATCTGGAATAAACATATGTAATGTACATATTTAATGTAGTTATTTCTGAACTGACCAGTTCTATCATGAATCAGGCTGCACTAGGCAATGCTAAATTAGGTCTAACAAGCCGAGTACCGTAATCCCCAAAAAACAGCAGAGTTCTTTTTTCTCCATGTAAGTCTGGCATGTACTCTCATTCAGACCAACACATATGATGAAATCATAGGATACTCTCAATTAGGGCTTGACCAAAAACCCAAAATTGAAGTGTCTGGGTAACACACAAGGCAACGCCAGCAAGTGACATGGAAAAAAAAAGACATCTTATTAAGTGTTTCTCTTCTCACTTTCATACTTCTGATTTCACCCCACATGTTTCAGTTCCCAGTTTTACATCTTTCTGTATTCTGGTTTTGTTTTGTTTTTCCACCATGAAGAAGAGCATCTAATAACAAAATCTTTGAAAGTAAAGCAACACTATTGATCTGTCTTACATTATAGAACAATTGGCCTGTACTTTGCACCAAAATTGCAGCACAATAAATACTTGTGATCCTTTTTGCTTCTGTGTTTTCTTCAATTTTATGTGTCTTGGAACTTCATATTGCTATGATTTCCCATACTGTGAGTAGTCTAGCTGCACTTAATGACTGCAAAATGACTGGAAAGTAACCAGGAAGTTAATTGTAGCCAGTAATTATCTTAAATTGTCTCGTGAGGTTCTGAAATCCCCTATTGATTATAATTTTAACCATTATGAAATGCCTTATACAATGCCTATTAAAGTCATAAATATCTAGATTATAATTTTAAATAATTAATGTAAATCCTTTTGCAAATTTTCATTACTAGAAAACTGCTTTTTACATTTGCTCTGTTGTTAGGGTAGCTATCTAGTCTATTGGTCAAGCCAGGACATTTTTGTCCCAAACAAATGCTAAATTGGGTAGACCACAAGGACAAAGTCAACCTATCCATTATACATTAAGTGAAAGAAAAAAACAATAAAAATTTCCAATTTGCTAAGAATTTGAAGACCACAGAGGAAAAAAATATGTATGTTTCATTCAAACTATGATTTTAAGCCTTTCCATATTCTATCTCAATGTGCTTTAAAACCCTTCTTTAAAGTATTTTTAGTAATGAATTTGATAAAATAAATTTGGCTGTGGTACAAAGGATATTACCCATTGCAAATGTGCAAAAGGAATGATTTACATAATTTTGAAAGATGAGTGCAATTCATAAAGAAACACTGTGGGGAAAAAAGTCAAAGAGAAAAAGAACTTGAATACTGGAAGTACTAAAGGAGAGATTCATTTTTTTTTAATTAACCAAAAACAAACAGGATTTACCACATAAAATCTAATTCTATTTTTATGAATCGCTCAGGGATACTAATACAAGTTTCTGTCAGCAGATCAAGTCCCCATTGACTGTAATCTATTTCAGTCCCAAAATGTATTCTTGCTTTGTGGATAATAGGTAACCTCCTTGGTGCCATTTTTAGATCAGCCCGTCGGTAAACATTAAGCAGAAAGCATGTTAACATTTTTCAGGATCAGCTAAGCCTTTAGCAAAGTGGGTTTCTTGCTTGCCGAAGCAGCAATAGTGAGCTAACCACAGGGGAGAGTGTCTGTTGATGCTCTGCGTCTGTATAAGCTTCAATTGCTTCCAGTCAAAATTAAATAAATAAACTAACAAAACAATCCTACTGAGAGTATTAAGATGCCCATAGAGGGTATGTTTCCATCAGCCCCAGGCACACTGAGTACAGGTCCAAGGTTTTGACATTCTCAGCTCCAACCTAAATTTTTGTCTTGAAAACAAACAAATAAATTTTAAAATGCTAATCACTGTAATCACTAGGACAATTTCTAATTACCTATTTTCCTGTCAAAAAGAAAAAGTTGATAAAGGAAATTGTTAAGTCAGATCTAAGTCTCATCTTCACTTCAAAAGACCGTTTTTGACTTTTTTAAACCGTTTTTAACCAGAACAAATGGTCTTTTCATATGGTTCAACCTAATAAAAATGGGCTTTTTTCAAAACAAGTTGCAGGTCATGGAAGGGGAAGCCATGAAGGTCAAGTGCTCAGCCCACACTTTCTCCATTCATCACTGCTGCCCGTGTTTTTTTAAAGTTTATCTTTTTTTTTCTTTTTTTTTTTTGAGAAAGAGTGAGAGAGAGGGGTGGGAAGGGGCAGAGAGAGAGGGAAAGAGAGAGAATCTCAAGCAGGGTCTGTACTGGCAGCAGTGCAGGAACCGTGACATCATGACCTGAGCTCAAATCAAGAATCAGATTGCTTAACCAACTGAGTCACTCAAGCGCCCCACTCCGTACTTTTTAGTGGCAGATCTGCCCTAAGAATATAACTATCAAGTTACTATATGGTTTCCAGCTCTTGCTTACTTTCTGTGGAAGCATCTTGAAGCTCCACGAGGCCTCCTTTTCTCACCGTCCAAGCAGGATGCCTTTCTAAGACCTTCTCCATTCAAACCAGCTCTCAGGAGGGTATCAGTTATAACCTTCTCCCACATACAACCAGAGAACTTTTCCTTGTGTTCCAGCTATAGCCTGGACAGTACAGTTGAACAGGCCTCTCACTTCCCATCTAGTAGCCTGTCTATATCAGTAGCCAGAGTAACCCAAATAAGACTGAGTCAAAGTCACAGCCCATTAAAAAGGCAGGGATAATAGTTTCTTCATATGGTAGACTTCCAAAGAAACCAGGTGGTTTGGGGTCAAGAAATGAGTCCTACAGATTCCCTTCAGTAATCCCCAAACTTGGTGTGAGCCTCAAAAAGTAAAAAAGCAATACTGGAATGGGAGTTTGGGGTTTCTCTCTATTATTGTGGTCATCTAGGACTTCTCTTTCCTGTCACTATTATTATTACTAATACATTACAGAGACCACATTGCATTCATTCTTTCTTTCATCCATGGACTCAATCAGCAAATATTGGATGAGCATTTACTGGGTGCCAGGCTCTATGCTAAATATTGGTCCAAAAGTTTGTATTCTTAAAGACTTGTTAAAAAAGTCTGTCCAGATGTTCACATATGCTCACAGCTCATTAAACTAGAAACAAAACTATCCCATTTTGTCTGTGAAGAGTTGACTTTCCACTATTTGAATACAGAGTCCGTACCACCTTTTGCCACGTTCTCTTTGAAAATGTTAATCCTCAAGTGCCAAAGATGTGGCTGAAGAGAAAGTATGGATGTGTTAAGTGATGGGGATCCTTCTTCCTTCATATGTCCTCCTTTTATTTTAATGGTATGGTTTTCCCCTTTCAAGGGACCCCTTGATATCCCCAGTAAACGGATTAGGTTTAGACAATCCTTTCAGAGAGGCAAAAATAGAAAGTGCTATCAGAGAAACTAAACCACACCCTCATCCTCACACCCCCATTTCTTTCTTTGAATCTCTTAAAGACAGTTTTTCTCTGACTCTGGAGCCCACACTGTTTCTTTCTTCTTTTCTCTTTCTTTCTTTCTTCCTTCCTTCCTTCCTTCCTTCCTTCCTTCCTTCCTTCCTTCCTTCCTTCCTTTTCTTATGTTTATTTTTCAGAGAGAGAGAGAGAGAAAGAGAGAGAGAGACCGTGAGCAGAGGGAGGGCAGAGAGAGAGAGAGGGAAACAGACTCTGAAGCAGGCTCCAGGCACCAAGCTCTCAGCACAGAGCCCAGTGCAGGGCTCGAACTCATGAACTGCAAGATCATGACCTGAGTTCAACTGACAGAGCCGCCCAGGCACCCCACAACTGTTTTCAATTAGTCAAACAAAAAGCAAGTAAAAGTAATTTTTTAAAGTTTTTAATTTTTTTATGTTAGAGAGAAAGAGAGCAAATGAGTGAGGGGAGAAAGGCAGAAAAGAGAGAGAATCTGAAGCAGGCTCCATGCTCAGCACAGAGCCCAATGCAGGACTTGATCCCATGACCCTTGGATAGTGATCTAAGCTGAAGTCAGGAGTCAGACGCTCAATCCACTGGACGATCCAAGCACCTCTAAAATTTTGTTTCAGCCAAACTTCCCCCAGAAGAGAGAGACAGAGAAAGAGCTTGAAAGAGAAGCCAAATTCACTGGACTACATGGTTGGGGATCATGAGACTGGAAAGAATAAATCAGTCTCCACGCTGGTCATCTATACAAAGACGTTGAAGTTCCAAAAATTGAAGTCAAAGTACAAGAGAGAGAAACAGAGGGAGCAAGAACAGAACTTTGCAGAATAGCTAAGAGGAATATGAAAATTTAGGGTCACTAATAAGAGGGGCTTTGTGAAAGAATAAGATGTGTTATTCAGGCAACGAAGCTAGGCAGGATCTTGTGAAATCTGAAATACTAGAATGTAGAAAACCATATCATGCCATAATATCTGAGTGCAAAGTGCCTTGTCCTTAAATTGACCAAAATAGATAATAATCTTCGACCAAAGATATCTTTATGCATAATATCCTCTAATTCATTTAAGTGAAATGAAATAAGTAATATGCAAACTGATAATTCTTGAAACTTCTGAAACATCTGAGGCTGAGTGAAAAGCTAGAGATTTAGCTATGTATATTATGTTGTGAGAAATTAGTCCCTCAAAATAGCAAAAGGGAAATTGGCAGCTTTGCTAAATAAACCAGAAGGAATGAATAATCTTACATAGTAGCTTAGGGAAAAGAATTTGCTGGAAAATGTAGCTAAACATTGAGGGAATTTGTTTCAAGCAGCTGTAATTTTTGAAGCTGATTTTTTTTCACTCTTGAAGAAGGGCTGGTTCACCTACATTACTAACAGAGATGGAAAAAGATCACAAAATTAATAAAAACTTGAAATGCCATTTAAAAAAATACTTTTAGGGGGACCTGGGTGGCTCAGGAGGCTGAGCATTTGATGTTGACTCAGGTCACGATCTCACAGTTTGGTTTGTGAGTTCGAGCCCCACGTTGGACTTTGTGCTGACAGTTTGGAACCTGGAGCCTGCTTCAGATTCTGTCTCCCTTTCTTTCTGCCCCTCCTCTGCTTGTTCTCTTTCTCTCTCTCTCTCCCTCAAAAATAATCATTAAAAATAATAAAAAATAAATTAAAGCACTTTTAATAAAATTTCACTGATTAAATATGTGGTTCCTTCATATATTACTGTCCCTGGCACCCGAGTCTGTATCTTAATTGTATGAAGAATGAAATCAATCAGTAAGTATTACTCAAATACTTGCTAGGTGCTTCACAAATTTGTGCCAGATGTGCTGGATAAATAATGGATTAAATGGAGAAGTCATAAAAATTCCAGTAATATAGGAATAGTTTATTAGTCCTATAGCAATTCCAGAACGATCCTTAGGCTAGTCCATAAATATCACAAAAAAAACTAATGGTATTTATAGGAACGAGCTAGCTCATTTCCTTGCTATTCTCCTGCATCTGCTGACCTTTGGTAAAATACACCTCATTGGTAGGCTGAGTTCTCCCACCATGCCCTCCCAAGTTTGAGATGTTTCTTAAAACATTCCTTGATCCCTACAGAGTATTTGCCCCTCTTGATTATTTATATCACTATACTCTGCCACCTGATATAGTATAAATTCATTTAGAGCAAAAACTCACTCTTGAACTCCTTTAAAATTTTCCTTACAACATTTAAAACAATTCTTCTGAATAAATATTCTAAGTAAACATTGTTAATTGAAGATATAAACATGTGTAAGACAGGCTATTTCAAATAAAAAAAAACGGTAATACTTTTGAATGTTTTTGAATGTTTAAAATGTCAAAAAGTGGTAAAACTATGGACTGCTCTATAGTTTGTCGAAATGACTGCATTGAATCTATTTGTCATTTTTAGCCTTGAAATGGATCTCGTGTATTTCATGTATTTTATGCAAAGCTGGGCATGTGGAGAGTGTGCCTACTTTTCTGTGATTTGGGCTTCTATGTAAACTAAACAAACTACTAGCTAAGGGATAGGGCTTGTTTATAAACGGGATAGAGTTTCAAAGTATGGCTTAGCCTTTCAACAATGTGAACATTAAAAGAGCCCTCGGGAAAGCAGGAAATGGGGCGGAGAATGAGTATGTGGTGGTAGACACAGCAGAGGGTCCGTAGTGGCGGTCTTGGGTTGTACCCACAGTGGCAATTCCTAGCGGTTGTAAACTCCCCTTGGCAGCCAGACTTCCTGGGCTTAAATCTTGGCTTGGACAAATCACTTAGGCCTCTCTGTGCTTCAACTTCCTCATCTGTCAGATAGGATGAAGGTCAGACAGGACCGCTGTGACAATTATATGAGTTAATATATGTAAAATGCTTATAATACTCTCTGGCACTTGGCAACATAGTATCAGTTGATGCTTTTATTGCCATTGGAGTAGTCTGATTTTTGCTACATAGGTGAGCATAAAATAACTTGAATATTTAATTTCATCTGATTCAGTGAACCCAAAAAGAATCATCCTCCTTCTAATCAGTTTTACTGGAGTAAGCCATGTTAAAGAGTATAAAGCAAGCTGGCATTAGTTTTAGAGAGTGAATGAGTTTGTAGTAACATGGATTTTTCAATTTGAAGGAAGTTTATATATTATCTTGCCTAACTTGTTCATCTGACAGAGAAGTGCAAGCCCAAATATTGGGCTGTGTTATTAAAACTACATTGGAGAACTGAAAGTAAAGACAAAATTCCTTTATGCCTCCTTGTTTTCTCTAGTGAGAGGCAGCACCGTGCATTTGAAAGTGTCCTAAAACACTTCACCGAGGCTTATTTTCCTCAGCCATAAAATTATGTGTATAACAACACAACAATTCATCCTGGGGCTCACTGTAGAAATTAAAGCTAACATATATAAAGTAACTAGCACTATATATTATACACATACACATATGTATAGGATATATATATATATACATATACATATATGCACACACACATTTATATGGTACCTTATAGACAATAAAAAAAATGATGATGATCATGGTAATGACATGATACCTCCCCAAATTCTATGTAATATATAAATAGACTTCACAGCCCCTTCCTTTGCCATGATATTTGTAAACATAGAATACATGGAAATAAAAATTAGATTTACTATTAACCTATATCACACNTAAACATAGAATACATGGAAATAAAAATTAGATTTACTATTAACCTATATCTATACTACACACACAGAGACACAGACACACACACACACACACACACACACACACACACCCTACACTGTATTACACTAAGTTTATAAGATGCCTTACTCTTTCCTTGAACACTACCTAATATATCTTGCCTTCCTAATGCAGCATTAAAATTATGGCATTTCACATTCTGGGGGAATAAAGAGACTAAATTTTTAATTATGCTGTTAATGTTGGCATTTTTCTTCCCGTGTGATTATTACCAATAGTCACCAAAATATGCACAATGTGGTTTAAATGAGCTACTAAAACTGATTGCTTCTCCTCCATTTGACATTTTAATGATGTCTCTTAACTTGCCACTTTTTGCATTTCAAAAAAATAAGTGAAGTCTCAGCTGAATTCTCTGTGATATAACTTATCATTACACCCTCTGCTTCTCCTTCACAGCATTTTGTACATTAATCATTATTTAATTATTTGAAATTAATCATTGAATGCTGACCTTCCCTACTATTTTCATATCTATGAAGGGAGTGAGTACAGTATTCCCAGCATACTGACACCTAATAGGTATTTCATAAATATAATAGGTTCCTGGGGCGCCTGGGTGGCTTAGTCGGTTAAGCGTCCGACTTTCGCTTAGGTCATGATCTCGTGGTTTGTGGGTTCGAGCTCCGCGTCGGGCTCTGTGCTGACTGCCAGCTCAGAGCCTGGAGCCTGTTTCAGTCTGTGACTCCTTCTCTCTCTGACCCTCTTTCTCTCTCTCACGCTGTCTCTTTCTCTCTCTCTCTCCTAGAAATAAATAAAACATTAAAAGAAATAAATATAATAGGTTCCCAATATGTAATTGAATATAGTATTTCAGCAGATAAGTCTAAGGTAGCAGTGAAGATTTGAGAGTAAGTTCCCACTACTAAAAGTATGCGTGTACTAATCTAAAACCAGGACTCAGACCACACTTCTATAGACTAAATATGCTACTAACTCACAAGACTAACAGCCTCTCTCTCTCACTAGAAAACACTCGTAGGTCTTGTCTTTGAATCCTCTGTGCCCTGCATGGTGACTGTGCATAGCAGTTGCTTGGTAAACGCTTGTTAAATGACTAGATTTGTTATCAAGGGTTAGCAACAAGACAATTCCTCATGATTCTGCACAAGACATGTAACAAAACGAAAAGATAAAAAATATGGCCAGAGATGAAACAAAATTCCCTTATTCTTGACATAAATCATATAGTTTAGTAATTGTGCGATTAAGCAATGACTCAATGCCTAAAAAGAATTACTAACTACAGAACATCCTGTACTGAATAAGGTATGGGCTTGGGGAGGTACAATTTCTATAAGATTTAAAGAATGTCATTAAACTAGTGTCACGAACATACATAAACGTCAAGTGAACTGAGAGCGCTGCTTCATGTCCTTTTTCAAACTGCCAGGGAAATTTTAAACTAAGTTAAGAAATGAAAGAGATATGGACAAATGGAAAAATGAAAGTTTTTTTGCATGTTAGCTTAAACTATTTAAAGAACAGCATTTCTAAGAGGAGTTTTGAGAATGATTAAAATGAAAATCTGAAACTGACCTAGTTTATACATCCTGTTGCAATGAAATGAAGCTTGTGTATTACCAACCACTAGGAAACCATTGTATTTAACGTTGATGTTGCTAATAGTCATTGACGTGTGTTAAGTGGTATGACTAAAATGGACAAAAGACAACAAATAGTGCTTTCCTCTTTTTTTTTATTTTTTAAGTGTTTTATTTATTTTTGAAAGAGAGAGAACGAAACAGAGCGCAAGTGGGGGAGAGGCAGAGAGAGAGGGAGACACAGAACCTGAAGTAGGGTTCAGGCTCTGAGCTGTCAGCACAGAGTCCGACACAGGGCTCAAACTCACGAATCGAGAGACCATGACCTCAGCTGAAGTCAGATGGTTAACCGATTGAGCCACCCAAGTGCCCCAATGCTTTCCTCTTAATACACAGTTGCACTTGTAGCTTTTTGTTTTGTTTTATTTTTGTTTTCAAAGTGTCCTCCTCAGGGTGCGCCTGGGTGGCTTAGTTGGTTAAGCATCCGACTTTTGCTTAGGTCATGATCTCACGGTTCATGGGTTTGAGCCCCGCGTCGGGCTCTGTGCTGACAGCTAGCTCAGAGTCTGGAGCCTGTTTCAGAGTCTGTGACTCCCTCTCTCTCTGACCCTCCCCTGCTCACGCTTTCTCTCTCTCTCTCTCTCTCTCTCTCCTAGAAATAAATAAAACATTTAAAAAAAAAAAAAACAGAGTGTCCTCCTCAGTTCTCTATTGTGGCCCATGAGGTAAGTTCCACTGTCGACAAGTGTATCTCAGAATGCTAAGACTGAATATCTGCTGTTCTAGATGCTCACAGTGACTGGGCTCTAGCTCACTACTAACATCTGTTTGATGTTCACATTTACTCAGGTGAGAAAGACCTTTGCATAAAAGACAAATGTTTTTGGACATGGTTGATAAATATATAATTTCAGAAGCACCACATTTTCCATTGTCTGATTCCTATAGTTGACTCCTTATAATCCATCAATAAACTGTAATTGCACTGTGCTGTGTGAGAAAATAGAATAAAGCCACAATCAATTTTATTAAGGAGCTTGCCATGTAAGCTAGGTAAATATAGCAATCACATATGAAACAATTTACTAATGCAAAATACTTTAGGATATTATAAATGATAAATTTTGTGATACATATTTTAAATGTTGAAGATGCTTCAAGAAATAAAGGATAATAATAATCACATGATTATTTACTGGGCACTGAGCTTGCACTATGTACTTTACATGTATGATGTTATCTAACCCTCACGATAACCCTTTTCAGTAGGTTCTATTATTATCACCCCCAATTTTTAAATATGGATCCTTGAGACCATGTCCTTGAGATCCCTGGGCTCAGTCAGAATGAGATACATATATGGGAAATATGGCTTGAGATTAAATTTGAACAATGGGTAGTAAAAAAGGAGATTCTCATGAGTGCACTTGAATTATTGAATCCAAGAGGAACCATTAATTATTTATTTTTTATATCATCTTTTTCTTAAAGACTCTAAGTAGAGCAAATAGCTCTCTAATTTTATAAATACCTTTGTAAGAAGGGTGCTTGGGTGGCTCTGTCCGTTAAGCATCTGGGTTTTGGTCTCAGCTCGGGTCATGATCTCACAGCTCATGAGATGGAGCCCCACATCATGTTCTGTACTGAGAGCAAAGAGCCTGCATGGAATTCTGTCTCCCTCTCTCTCTGCCCCCCCAAATAAGTAAATTAAAAAACATATCTAAAAAGTGTCCTTGTAAGAATCTATGAAATGTCCATGAAAAATAGTTACAGTGAAAAGGAAACAAAGAAATTGAATAGATGGGGAAGGAAAGGTATGCTGTAATTTGAAAGCAGAAAAATCATTATCGTGTGAAGGGAGACAATACCCTGCTATGAAGATTGCCACTGTCTAAACTTGAACTAATTTAGCTCATTCCTTAAATGCGGATCACTGTTCTTCTCTGTTCTAGTGAATGATGCCACCACCATCTCATCCTCCATTTCCACCACTCAACATTTCTAATCCATCATTATAGCTTTAGCCTTGGAAGTATGGGTTTTGTTGGCCCAACCCTGCAACTTACATGATTTTGGGAGGATCACTTGATCCCTATCAATTTCCTTATTGGTAAAACATGGATTACAACAGGACACATTTTCTAAGTTTTTTAAATTAAGTTATGTATACAGTGTCTGTAAAAGTTCCTGTCACTGACATGTAAAAAGCATTCAGAATATTTTGCTATTGTTATTATTCATAAAAATATGAACAAAAGACTATTGGGTTGATTATTTTATGCATGTATACAATATATACATTCTAATGACTATTATTCATAAGTATATCATAAATTAAATACTATGAAACAGAGTTTAAATAAAAGAGAACAAGTTTTACATTCTGATAACAGCTGAATTAATCTAAATATTGGTTTACATTTCTTGACTACATAACTTAACAATTCCCTCATTTGTGAAATAGTTATCCTGATCATGAAATACATGTAAAGCATATCACATAGTACCTGACCCCACAATTTAAAAGCCGAAATAATTTTAGTCATTATAGCATTGGAGTTTTTTCACAAGATACAACATATACTCATAAATGCATGCTTTTTAACTGAACAAGGACTATAGGGCATATTTTCAAATATACCTTTTTAAAAATATGATTTTAAGAAATCCTCACTTTTTATAGTTATTTTCTAAGCCATCCTATTAATCCAAATCACCTGCATCATAGAGGTGCTCTAAGAAGTAGAAAGGATATGAAAGTGTACAACCACAACAATGAAGCTCAACTCAAATACTGGAAAGACAGAATCAAAGGCAGACTTAAGGTAATTAAGGTAAGAGAAGACATATCCAAGCTGCCCATAGTTGGCCTTACATTCTGCCAATCAGCCTTTTTTCCTTGCTTCATGAATATTCCATAAACCACATGCTTTCCAATTCCCAAAGATCAGAAGTGGTCACCATACACCTCTGCCAGGCCATTAACTGGCCATAGGACACATATGGTGACAATGAATCAAACCACTAGTGACCTTACCCAAAGAAATGAATTACCAAATGTCATGTAGTCTCTGAGACCAATTCCAAATAAGGAGTTTAAGCACATTTTAAACAAAGGCAGCGTCGTTCAATAAGTAAACAGTCATACAAGTTGGAATACATATTTGAATAAGCAAATTTCAGCTATCTGATTAGAATTTCTACTGAAACGCCAAACCTTATATATTTTTAGAATATTTCCTTCCAATAATATATTTTAAAATTTTACTCTTAACATATTCTTTCTCCTCCTAAATTTTCTTCCCCTTCCCTCCCTCCTTGCCTCTCTCTTTCTCTCTCTCTCTGTTCTCCCCACTCTCCCTCTCTCAATTTTAATGTGTTTTCAACCTTCAAAGTTGAACTTGATACTAACGCCATTCAATAACAACTGACATTCCAATGCCAGCTATGCTCTGGCAGCAATCTGGAGTTAGGAGGATGGGCTAACCCATTAATCACTGTCTTTGGAATACAGATATTCTCCAAGTAAACTGCTGTGGAGATCTGGGTTGTCATACATAAACAGTCACATATTGTAGAGGACAGGAGCCTATGATGCATATTTTGACCAGATTTCCTTCACAACCTTTAAATACTATGGATCTATGCTCTCAAAAACAAATTTAATCTTCTTGACTCTTGTTATGTCATTTGCACACAGGTTGTGGCCCTTCCTGCCAAGAGGAGTTACTGAATCAGAGTGGACTTAGCCAAGTGCATGTGCTCAACCAAGCACTCATTGGCAATGACAACTACTCCAGCCAAGTGATGTGTTTAAAGGAACAAAGAGAAGATTATTGGCTCTCTTCCCACCTTTGGAAATTCTGCAAAATACATGGATCCTGATTAAGTGGTACTTTTAACTATAATATTCCATTATGCACTAGTGTAAGTTCACTTTGCAAAAATTAAAAGAAGTATGCCAATTCATCACAAATAGAAAAATTAGATATATAAAATATGTCTCCAAATACAGAATCTCTGGACTTGTGCAATCCAGGGGATGGGGGAAGTTAACAGCTACATGGGAGAGTCAGAATGTCTTGCACTTTCAACATTATTAGGAAATCGTCAGTAGAAATACATTGTTTTAAAACTTAAAATTAACCACTAGTTATATAAAGATATGATAGTTTCCAAAGTACATGAAAAAATAAAGAGTAAGGATCTTAGCAATAAAAATACATAACAAAGGCTAATATTAAGAAAGAACACCAAAAAATATTAAAATCAGACAAAATAGAATTCAAGGGAAAAGGTATTATATGGAAGCAAAAATACATATACTGATACAAAAATTGAGCAGATATGAATTTTTACATGATAAATATCAGAATATCAAAGTGTATAAAACCAAAAAGTTAAAATGCAAAAAAAAAAAAATCAACACAATCTCATAGTATTGGGAGAATTGTTTGTGTCTTTCTTATTTGAAAAATCAAGAAGACAAGAGGTGATTTCTTAGACAAATGAAATAATAATGTTTTAAGTAAAACTGATTTAATAACAAGAAATCAATTTCTTTGAAACCGCCATCAAACTTTTATAAGGTTTGAACATAATTCAGAGCACAATGGAAGTATGATAACATTTATGCTTATACAGGTAACATTTCTGAACACAATGTGATACAACTAGAAATAAACAGTGGAGCTAAATAAACAAACCAACTCCACTTTGCAAATTTTAATATTATCTTCCCAATACTGTAGAGAAAAACAGTCATGAAATTATAGAATACTTTGCAAATAATTATGGTAATATATATCCAAAGTTATTAACTAACTATGAGCAAGGCTGTACGCAGTACAGCTCATTGCAATAAAGGAAACTATTATTAAAGAAAAAACAGTAAAAATAAATTACTAAGAATTAACCAAGAAGCTAGAAAAGAGTAACGTAATTAACCTATAAAAAGATGGAAGTGAAATACATCACAAATCAACAATTAGAACACAGAAAGTTAATAAACAAACAAACAGATAACTAAATATCCAAGGCTTATTTTTTTTAAAGGAATGGTAAATAGAATTTTTCTACCAAGGCCTCAATACAAGAGAGCAAAGCAACTAAAATGACAATAAAAGCCAGAGATGGCATAAATCTACCCACAGGTAATGGGAAAGGGCCAAAATTGCAGATAACCAGTTTTTTAACTGAAAAATATACAAAATCCATTCTAATGATTTTGAAAATCTTGCGAAATGAGTTATTCTAAAGGAAAATGTAAACTATTTAAATTGACTTAATGGAAAGGGCAGTAATTTCCCTATCTGCACACACACCATTCTTAAAGAACCAGTGCCTGAAGCTCAATAGGAGGTATAGACTGTTGAAACTTCACCAGTTAATTCCTGCCAGAGCAAGCACCGAACTTAATTTGTTCTAAGGCCATCTTCCTGCAGAGGACTTCCCGGACCACCTGGCTGCCCTCCATCTTCCCGCGGAGGACTTTACTGACCACCTGTATTCTGAATGGTACCCCAGCCCTCTCACAATGCATACATGCTTCCTTCCTCTTAGGTGCTTCCTTGCTATTGCAGACTGTCAGCATCTAACACGCTGCACGTTTTATTATTTATGCTTAAAAAAAACTTTTAATGTTTATTCATTTCTGAGAGACAGAGAGACACAGAGGGGATGGGGGGTGAGGGGCAGGGAGAGAGGGAGACAGAATCCAAAGCAGGCTCAGCCGTCAGCACAGAGCCCATCTGGGGGCTTGAACTCACAGACCCCAGAGAGGACCAGGAGATCATGACTTAGGCTGAAGGTGGATTCTTAACCAACTGAGCCACCCAGACACCCCTATTTATGCTATTTTAAATCATCTGTCTCCCTCTTCTCATTCTACATACATAAATGTAAGCTCCATAGAGCAGGACATTTGGGGGGGGGGGTTACATACACTGTTGATTCTCAGCCCAAAACACAGTCTGTCACATGGTTGGCGCTGAATGTGTATTTGTTGAAGAGTTAGCAAATGAAGGAATTAATGAATGATTTAACAAATAAAGGGAATGAGTTTTATCTACACACAATAAAGTTGATAATTTGGTTATACTATGATTGGTGAGTAGATCACTACTCGTGGCAACTACAATAAGGCTGCGGATAAGTGACCACAGACACATGTCTGCTGAGTCAATAAAGAGGCTGAGTAGAGTGAGGGTAAGAAAGAGATGGAGGAAGAGAGGGAGAAGGAGGTAAAGGAAGAGGAGCTGCCTGTTGGCTTCCTTGTTTTCATGAAGAGCTTGCTATTTTTGTGCAACTGGAGTCTGTGAGGAAAAAGTCACTTTAAAACTTTTTTAAATTGCAGAATCACTAATGTGCTCAATGTAAATTACAGTAGCTCTTAGGTTTTTACATCCTTCTATGTCTGTCCCTTTAGGACAAGAATTTTCCATCTTGGGCGTACATCAACTACAACTGTGGGTCTTCTTGTTTATTGCTTTTATTTTCTTGTTTAATACAAGGGCACAGGCCCCTCCAGCCCCATGGGATAGTTCTAACGTGGGATCATGTTAAGAACTGCTGCTTTATTTTGTTCAATGAACTCTACCAAAATGCCTTCTCAACCCACTCAAAGATATCCACAGGTTCCTCTTAATAGTACACATAAGATTTTACCTGTCAAAATCTTTTAATTCTGACAGGAAGTTTCAAACAACTAGCCCCCTGTAAATCTAGCTCATCCATTCTGTTTAATTTTTAGGCCATTAATCACTGTGCTAAAGTTGAAATTTACAATTATTCTTTTATATCTTTCTGGACTTTAAATGACTTACACATTGTTATTGGGATTTTCAAATTTTCTGTTTATCCCCCTGGGCAATGCAAATCTGACCAAAAAGCTGAAATCCTCAATGGAAAGAGATTAGGTCAAATACCTGCAGAGGTGTTTCAGGATGCTTTTCTTTCAGCACTGGAGCAGCTGGGATTTCCTGGGGGGCTTTTGATGACTTCTTTTTGGCTTTTTCCATTTGAATATTGGTAAAATAATTGACAGCAGCAAACTCAATAAGTGCAGAAAATACGAAAGCAAAGCAGACAGCTATAAACCAATCCATGGCAGTAGCATAGGACACTTTGGGCAAAGAATGCCGGGCACTGATGCTCAGTGTGGTCATGGTGAGGACTGTGGTTATTCCTTCAAAAGCAAAAGAGCAAAGAGACAAAATACTTTACCATTATTTTTATGGAAACAAACCAACAAACCAACAAACCTAGGTATTTGGTGGGGGAGGGGTCACAAAGTTTACAATATCTCAGACCAAACCATCTTTGGTGGAAGGTTCAAATCCTAGTGGTTCAGTGAAATTGGCACGGGTTTTTGAGTAAGAGACAGATATAATTAAAATCCTGCCTCTACTAATACTTGGCTCAGTGCCACCTGGATTAAGTAAGGAAAACTCACTGGGCTTCATTTGATACTTACCTTTTGGGTTTACTATAAAAATTACAAATATACAAGGCACCTATCATATGTTGGACTGGTATTAGTATCTGTGCCAGCATATCTGAGAAAGTCAACACACCCACCTAACAGGAAGTGTTACTTATCAAAGTGCTTATTCTCAACCAGGAGTGAGAAGTTGATAGCATTGTAATTTGGAGCATCAGAATTTATGGGATAGACATGGACCATTGCTATTGAGAATCATTACCAGAAAAAGCATGAATTATAGATATTTATAATCTTTAAGTGAATATTACCTATTGAATTAAGATATAATAAAATAATAATCTAGTTGTGAAAGAGCTTAATTTATAAAAAGCAATGAAGGTAGATTTCTGGAAAAATTGATTTCTAGAATAATTTGGTTTTAAAAATATTGGACTTCTACCATGCAGGAAAATCTCTGCAATAAGAATAGAGGTGCTTCTCTTTCTTGATAGGCAGGAAAATCTTTGCCATAAGAATAAAGGTACTTCTCTTTCATCAATAGGCTTCCAAAGCATATCATTTCCAGAGAAGCCTTCTCCTCAACCTGAAAAAAAGGTTAGTCCTCATTCTCAGTATAAAAATTCCACTTGCCACTGGAACTATAGAGAAATGCATTATTTAAAGATGCTAATAGTTGTCTCCTTCTGCATCTTTATCTATCTGTATATTTAATCTATGTTATCTAGTTAAGCTTGAAAATTTCTATGAGAATTTACTAGATCCATTTAAAATCATTCTATATAATGCTCAGAATAGCTCCTCAACTGACACACCCAGATGTTTGGGGATGAGGAGGCGAAAGATGATGATGATGATGAATGATGACAACAACGATGATGATGGAGACACCTAACCTATGTTCCAATCTATGTCAATCCTTAGTTGACAGCCAAATAAGACATGTCAAACTGAAGAATTAGTGAGCTCCATGCAATAAAGGAATAATAATATTTGAACTTAGAGAAAAACTATATTGTCTTCTCAACTCAGAATTTAATTATATTCTGCCTTGTTCCCTAATTATTCCATGTAGGTAAGCCTGTTTCCACAACTTGATTTGGTGTAGCCTTCTTGTGGGCAGAAATGTCTAACATTTCTTCAGGATTTACCATACTTCAGTTAATGCTGGATACATGAGAAAGGCATAAGAAGTAAAAACTCATTTTTTCACCTCCTCACTAACCCATTTTTTCTCTAGTCCCCTCTGAATTGCCAATTTTAGGACATAAAAAATTAAAGCTATTGTGCAGTATATAAACTATAGATCTTTTTAAAATATTCCATAAACAAAGAAAGAAATTTGAGGATTTCACTGTATTCCCTTTTGAAAAAATAATTGTGAGGTTGTTTTAGAATTTTATTTGTTTCAAACAGATTTTAAAATGTTTTTTGGGTGAAATAAAGAGATATTGAAATAGCTAGAAAATGGAGTATTGTGACTTTATTGGACTTCAATTCAGAAAGAGAACTTTGAACTTTTAGGCCTCCATTTTGAATCTCAGAAAAAATGTCAGCTTTCCCATGCTGTCTGTGAGATGTAAATTAATTTTAAAAATTTTAGTTACAAAGTTTGAAGATAAATCAAAGTTTTTCTTCTTGTTCACTAAAATTTAAGTTTAATGGTCTATTAAGAATTCAAAAATGTTCTACAACTTCCTTATTTCCTCTACTAAAAATTATGCTGAAGGCACTTGGAAATAAAATATGAACAGTGCAGCCTAAATAAGAATACTACCTCAGAACTCAAAAAATTCCATAAAGCATGTGATAACCAAAAAGGAAAACTAAAACTCAAATATAAGCAATTTGGGATTTCCCATGTCACTTTGAACAATTATTTTTATGTGCTATACAATTTCTCTCACAGACCTGAAATAATCTTCTCCTGCTATCATTTAAAGAAATTCCTTTGTTAATGCTAAGTAAGTAGGATATTAATGCAATTATTGAGCCATGAGTCCTCAAATTTCTTTCTGATCGTTAAGGAGGGTAGGTCACCAGTTTCATGAAGATGTTACATTATACTATGGACATAAATGCAAAAAGTCCTGGATATGTGGCCACATTCCATTCCTTTTTTTTTTTTGCTGATTTGAATCAGTTTGATTTTAAAGTCTGTAGACTAGCCCTTGAAGGGTATATGATACTATGGTTCATATTTTCTGACTATTGGCAAAGTTAGGAACAGTAGCCTGCATAAACAATTGGCTAAGTGTTTGAAGTTGCCATCCCTTTCTTTAGTCATNTAAATAAACTATAAAAAAAATTAAAAAAAAAAGAAGTTCTGTCTGCCTGGTGATCAAATTTAAAGAAAGCGCTAGCATGGCAGGAATGTGCTTATTACAGCTGTTTTTATACAGAGCATTTGGTTAAATAAATACTAAAAGAATAGAAAACAGAAGCCATCCCTTCGGATAAGAAGCCATGCTTCCTCTGCATCTAAGAAGACAGTGCATCTGTCTAAATGGCTTTGCTGGCAACTACCCTGAAAACATTTCAACAACCATAGAATTTTTTTTTT